>NW_025804564.1:0-14038 GCF_014805685.1 Silurus meridionalis | reverse complement strand
TCTAGTCTCTTCCTGTCTGCAGTAGAGATGCTGCTGCCCCAGCAGACCACTCCATAGAATATGGCTGATGCCACAACAGAGTCAAAAAGGTCTTCAGTAGCTCTCCTGCACTCCAAAAGACCTTAGTCTCCTCAGCAGAAAGAGTCTGCTCTGCCCTTTCTTGTAGATTGCCTCAGTGTTGTCTGTCCAGTCCAGTTTGTTGTTTAGGTGAACACCCAGGTATTTGTAAGAGTCCACTCACAATGTCCTTTCCTGAATGTTTACCAATGGAAGTGATGAAGTGTGTTTGTGCCTCACGGAAATCCACCACCAGTTCTTTGGTTTTCCAGCGTTTATCTGGAGGCAGTCCTGGCACCAGTCCACAAAGTTCTGTATAAGTCCTCTGTACTCTGTCATCATCATTCGTGATCAGACCGACGATGGCAGAGTCATCAGAGAACTTCTGTAGGTGACAGGTTGCTGAGCTAAACATGAAGTCTGCAGTGTAGATGGTGAAGAGAAACGGGCAAGAACCGCTCAATGCGGGCTACAGTGTTGCAGACAATCATGTCAGACTCACAGTCAATCTATCTATCTATCTATCTATCTATCTATCTATCTATCTATCTATCTATCTATCTTTATGTAAGTATGTATCCTACAAGAGTTACTGAGTGAACCACCACTGCATCCCATTCTAATGGAGGACATGGTATTGTGTATCATGTATTTGAATGGGTGGGAGAATGCAGATTAAAAATAAATGCCGATAAAATCCAAATCGCAATCCAAACTCTTGAACAAAATACAGGTGTGTATCTGCCCAATAAAATTAGTGCAAAACAAGATAAAGAAGTCAGACTTGAGGCTCTGTACAAACAACAACACTTATGACAGTGGGAATATGGTTGTATTTAAATACAAACTAATCAAAGGTAAAACCCAAAGAAGTTTTCATCTGATTGTAATTTTCAGCATGTATGCGTGAGTGTTAAGAAAATCAGTGACGTTAAATTCTGTTTATACTGTAGAAGTACTGCTTATATTCTAAGCAATTTAGTGAAAATGTCAGCCAGTCGCACGAACACTTCCACGTTTACGCCCGCTTCCGGTCGGCGCCATCTTGCGCTTGCCACCAGATTGTCACATCTAGCTCCGTGCTTTGTTTGAGACCTTCCAGCCTTTCTTTTCGTTTCGTTTTTTCCGGTTTTTCAGACTTTCGGATTTTTTGTTTTTTGAAAAATTATTAATATCTTGGTGTTATGTTGTTTATCTGAGGTTGTATTGACCTCAATGTAAGGCCTGATAAGCACCAGATGTTCTCTTCAGGAACTCGAGCTGCGTCGAACGCTATGGGAACGCCCTGCGTGACCACGCCTGAACCACGTGTGAAATCAGCCAATAGGCAAGCCGTGACGTCATAGACAGGCGACGTCGCGTAAACCAGGAAGCTACAAGATGGCTGTGCGGTGGTAGCGACATTAGCTTCTGCTAGTTCAGGTAAGCGCTTTGAGTGTGTTATCTGTGCAGTCATGAGCTTATATGCAGGCAAAATTCTGTCTGCGTGTCTCCTGCTTGCCCCGATTCATTTCGGGGGGGGTGACACGCAGCCGATGTGTTGTTTGCTTAGCTTAGGAGCGTGCTTAGTCGGCTCTCGAGGGTATCGGTTGTTAGCATTTTAGCCGTGGCTATGCGCCCGGCTGCGAGGCGAGCTCCTGCCCCGGGATTACGCCGCTTACGGTTCATTCTCGGTGCGTGTACGCGGTGCTTATTCTTCCTCCGAGGTGGGTGACGGGAGCGCTCCGAGGTGAGCTCTTCCTCGCGGCTTTGGCTCGATGGTATCGGCTGTTAGCATTTAGCCGCAGGTGGCTATGCGCCCGGCTGCTAGCCGAGCCCTGCCTCCCGGGATTGCGCCGCTTTGGTGACGGTTCTTCCTCGTGCTCATGGTGCTCCGTATTCTTCCTCCGAGGTGGAGAATTTCAGAGCGCTCTCGAGGTGAGCGCCTCCTCGAGGCTTTGGCTCGATGGTATCGGCTGTTAGCTTTAGCCGCAGGCTATGCGCTCCCGGCTGCTAGCCGAGCTCCTGCCTCGGGAGAGCGCTCGCTTGGTATCGGTTCTTTTCCGTGTGTGACGCGTGCTCGTATTTCTTCCTCCGAGGTGGATGAAATTGGATATTAGGGGAAGCATGCCTGGCGGCTGCTTCTTCTCCCGTGCGGGCGGCGCAGCATTACATGTCTCTCTCTCGAGGAGGTTGAGCTGGTGGATGCTGGCGAGCCTGCGGACTCCTCACAGCCTGTGCTGTATATGGAGCTCCTTGTGGTCGTGGCACGGGCCGGTCCGAGCTGGATTAGCTTGGCCGGTCGTGGCGGAGCAGCGCGCCAGTGAGCTGGTTGTGCGTTTCCTGCACTGTGTCACAGCCTCAGCGCCCCTGATCTGCGCACCGAGGTGTCTGGGTCCTGGGAGGCCCGTGGACGCGCATGCTTTTCCGATGTTCTTCGCGCGCCGAATGTTATTGATCTGCGGGCGCGCTACGGACGTTGCCGCTGTGGTGGAGATGCTAGCTAGCTATCTCTCCCGAGTGTTGCGCCTGTGACGGCTATCGGTTTGCCTACGAAGCGCCGCTTGGCTCAGGGTAGCTGCGCGGCAGGTCAGGCTACAGGTTGCTTCCACACGATGAGTGTGTTGCAGGCATACCAGGCTGGCCTGCTATGGGGGATGATGCGAGCTTCCTTCTGAGTCATGGTGTCCCTCCTGGCCTGACCTGGTGACGCTGTGGGTAAGGGTGATTGCTGGCGGGTTCAGGAGGCCGCGGTGGCTTTCAGTGGTAGTGCCTCGCTGTTCGATGGAGCTGCTCAGCGGCAGCCGCGCCTGGTACGCCCAGGCACAGCGAGATGGCCCGGTGAGAGAGTGTTGCCACCCGACCGCTGGGCGGTCCTAGGGGCCCTGGCGACTCTCTAGGCCGAGGAGGGGCTGGACGGCCTGAGGGTCGCCCCTCGCCTGGTGAACGGGCTATGGTGCGTAGGCCTGATGGCTTGCATTTTGAGGCGGTGCGCACCTCATGCTACGGTGCTCGCCCCTCCTGGCACCGCCGAGGCCGGTCTGTCGGCCCTGCCACAGGGTGTTCGGACGCTGCCTCCTCTAGCGGTTAACTCCCTTATTTCCGCCGACAGTTCGTTGCGGATGGGTGTCATCCGCCGCCTCAGGCTTCGACGGCCGCAGCACGCTGCTCCTGCCGCTCGGGTTCAGGAGGTCTGTCTGTTGCCCTGCCACGGGTCGTGTTCAGGGCGCAGCTTCCAGCGGTTTGCTCCAGTATTCCGCCTATGATCGCTGCGGACGGGGTTCCACGCCTCAGAGGCTTCAACGGCCGCAGTACGCTGCTCCTGCCGCTTGGGTTCAGGAGGACTGTCTGTTAGCCCTGCCACGGGTCGTGTTCAGGCGCAGCTTCCAGCGGTTTGCTCCCCGTATTCCGCCTGCATGATCGCTGAGGGGGGGGTTCCGCCACCTCTCAGGAGGTGTGGTCGGCTGCAGAGCACCGCCCAGCCGCTCTGAGTGGGTCGGGGCCAGCCCCGAGGGGTTGGTTCTCCTGTGGAGACTTTCTGTCAGTCTTAGGGCTGCCTGGAGTCTCGGGGTCCTGCGACTGTGAAGAAGGGTTGCGCATTCGGTTCGCATCTTCTCCTCCCTGCTCGACGGGTGTGTCCCGCCTGGCGGGACCTGCAGGCCCTGGTCCTGGAACAGGGAGTGCGCACACCCTGGGGAAAGGGGCCATCGAGGTGGTTCCCCTCAGTTTGCGAGTCAGGCTGCTACAGCCCGTGCTTCGTTGTTCAAGAAGGACGGTGGGTTGCGTCCCATTCTGGATCTCTGCTACTTGAACCACTCACTTTTGGGGCTCGGGTTCAGGTTTCTCGTTAGAGAGGTCGTGTCTCAGGTCATGTCCAAGGACTGATTTGTCATACGCTAGATCTGGAGGTTGCATGCTCCCATGCAGCCGCCTTCACGCGCACGGAGGTTCCTGAGGTTGCTTTCGGGCTAAGCTACCAATATCGGTCCTTCCGCGGCGGCCTAGCGCCTCACCCCGCCTTCACAGAGTGCGTGAACGCAGCACTGACCCCGCTGCGGCTTCAGGGCATCCGCGTTCTGTATTATATCAACGATTGGTTGATGGTGGCTCGTTAGACCACCTGGCGGTTTGGCATTGAGGTGCTGTTCCGCCTGCATGAAGGTACTGGGGTTCGGACTGGACGCCGGTTGTGTACTTTCCCAGCGCGGAGGGCCACTTTCTCGGCGTGGTGTGGGACTCGCCGAGTTGCGGGCACGGTTGTCTCCCGCCCGGTTTGTAGTCATCCTCACTGCAGTCAGGAGGGTAGGGGCAGGCCGCCTGGTCACTGTGAGGCAGTTCCAGAGGCTGCTGGGTCTCATGTCGGCAGTGTCCGCATGTGGCCCCTCCAGTGGTGGCTCCGGGCAGTAGGTTCTCCCCTGAGGGAGTCTGTGTCATCACATCAAGGTCTCACGGTGTGCCCACGAGCCTTGGTTGCATGGTAGAACCTCACGTTCTGTCCCGAGGCCCCGCTTTGGGACTCTTGTCGCCGCGTAACGCCAACGACGGGCGCCCATCACGGGGTGGGAGCGGTCATGAGTGGCCACTCCTCTCAGGGTCTGTGGAGCGCCCGCGCCTCTTGTGGCACATAGGTTGCCGGGAGGTGCTGGCAGTGTTGTTGAGTTACAACTCTTCTCCCAGTCCTTAGAGATCGCTATGTGTTGGTCCGCCGGACAATGCTGCGGTGGTCTCGACATCGCCCACCGGGGACTCGTCTCGCCTTTGCGAGCAACGGGCGAGGGGTCTCTTGTGGTCCCGGACTAACTCCTCTCATTTAGAGCCGGTTACATCCCGGACGGTTGGATGCCTGAGCAGACGCCTGTCGAGACAGTGGCTGCCGTGGACGGTCTTGGCCGAGGCTACGCCTGTACGCTTTTCCCGATTGCGCTGCTCGGGAGTTCTGGGAAAGTTTTGCCGGTAGGGAGTCTGTCTCCGGTAGCACCTGGTTGGCGGGCGGAACCCTGGTTCACCCTGCCCGGTGTTGTGGAGCCTGTGGCCCTGAGGGGACACAGTTTGTAGCGGCTGTTCTCTACCGAGGTAGTAGAGGCCCCTCCACTCCAGAGCTCCCTCCATGAGGAGGTCGTATGCCGCACGATGGCGACTGTTCGCCACGGTGTGAGCACCATGACTTGGACCCAGATGACTGCCCGGTCGGTTCAGTTCTGGTGTTTTGCAGGTACAGTTTGCCGCAGGGTTAACCCTTCGACCCTGAGGGTTTCCGTGTTCGCTGGTAGGTCCCATTGGTGACACGCTTTCCTCCGCGGGCGCCCGGAGGCTGTGGCCCGGGACACGACTGGAGTGCCTGTCTGGGACTTGGCAGTTGCCTCGTCCCACCTGGAGTTGCCCCTGGCATGCCCAGAGTGTTCTTACACGGGCCAGGTGCTCCCACACGATGTGTCGTGTTACAGGCATTCTGCCCTCCTCTATTATAGCCCCGACCAGGGGTTACGAGACCGGCTGTGTCCAGTGCGAGCACTGGGTGCTTATCTCCACAGGACGAGTCCTTGGGGTGGTTGGTGCAGTTGTTCGCTGCGAGTCCTGGTCCCCGCCCGATCGCGGTCAGGCTCGCCCGCCGGAGTGTGGCGGCCTCTGCGGCCGGGTGCACATGAGTGTCACCCGGGACGCTGTGACGCTGGGTTGGTCCACCCGCTGGCCTTTGTCAGGTTCTATGGCCTCGACCTCAGAGCCACCCCGGCTCCTCTGTCCCACGTGCTGGTGCCGAGGCCCTCACTCTTGGCAGGGTCTGGTCAGTGTGGCGTGATTGGACACTCGTTCCCATAGCGTTCGACGCAGCTCGAGTTCCTGAAGGGGAACGTCTCAAGGTTACTGACGTAACCCTAGTTCCCGAGGAACGAGACGCCGCGCTCCATGCCACACTCCCTGCATCCCCGCGCGCTTACCTTCTCTCTTTGCAGAAGCTAATGTCGCTACCACCGCACAGCCATCTTGTAGCTTCCTGGTTTACGCGACGCCGCCTGTCTATGACGCCACGGCTTGCCTATTGGCTAGATTTCACACGTGGTTCAGAGCGTGGTCACGCAGGGGCGTTCCCATAGCGCCGACGCAGCGCCTCGCTCCTCGGGAACTAGGGTTACGTCCGTAACCTTGAGACGTTAACCTCGAATTAAGAGAGGGTACTTTCTTTGCCACATGACTGTAACTAGCACAACCAAACCTATACACAGGTCTAAATAAAATGTGTGAGCAAACGTGAAGGTTAATTTTAATTGAACAGTCTCAAATTCACTTTCGATAATGTGCAGCTTTTAAGTAAAGCATAAAAAGAAAAAAGGAAGAAAATTGAATATTTAGTTTAAACTGAATAAAGATTTGTACTTTTTTTTATATATAAACATGCATTATACCCAGGAGATTTCTGTTGTAAGCTTTTTATTAACTGCACTGAAACTGAGCAGTGAAGTATAAAAAAAAAAAATTCACATACCATCATACCATCTACCATTCACATAACAGCTCAGGTAAATAGCGCTTAATCTTAACTGTGTGACAAATAATAACAATAATAATAACAACAACAACTTAATAATTAGGAAAACATTCAATGGTATTGGTGATGGCAGAATTTGGGGGATTTCAGTAAGTTTTCCTTTTTTTTTTTTCTTCATTTTTTCCCCCACCAGCTGTCACCATTTACTTCTAGCATCTTTAATCAGATTTTACTGTTTCCACCAGAGTCTTGTTAGACTGGATGTATTTAAAGTTCCTCTTTTGTGCTTGAAATGGCTAGAGGCTGGTGTTCTAGCAGTCTGCGACAGGAAGGTTTGGGAGCTATCTGCAGTGACAGTGAACAGAACAAACAAGCAGGCTTTGTTAAATACATCTATCTATCTAAGCTGTACCTGCTACTGCTCTCTTCATTACTCAGTGGTGTTGACCATACATTAATGAACCCATAACATTTGTATTTGTGACTCAGATCTATGTTTATAATGTAGACATAATGATCAGTGCTGTAAACATGAACCTCATCGTTGTACCAGTGGTACAGTTCACTTTGGGTTAGGGTTTACCAATATTTGTGGTGAATTCGGCTGCAGAGACACAACTGGTTTATTCTATAACTGGAATTGTGTTTATTTAAATCTACTTTGATGTAAATTATTCAAGGGAGAGTTTTGTTTAAGTGAAAAAAAAAAAAACCTAAAGGATTACAGTCAAGTGTTTCAGGGGAAATATTACTGTATGCAGTGTATTCAGAATGCTGTGAATTTCTTCTAGAAACAAATCACAAATCCACTTGTTTTAAATTTCTCATCATTCTGAGCAGATATATAAAAAGGACAAAACTGTATTAAAATATACAAGTGCATTTTGTGACACAGTTGATATGCACTGAGACGATTAATCGATCTTACAGAAGTATAGACAGTGACATTTGACTTCATCACACAGTACATTAGACTTCGTTTGAGCCATTTGCTTTCTTACCATTTACGCTAATGAAAACACAAAGAACAAATTTACTTACATATCATCACATTGAGTGGAGCTTCATCCAGTCACACTGATGAACCACTGACTGATCAGTGACCTCTGTTCAAGCCACTCCATTTTCTGTTTTACAGTTTACAGAGGCAGAAATTATTATTATTTTTTGTTTGTTTGTTTTTGCAAGTACATGTGCTATTTTATTAGAACACATACTCTATATCTCTCAGAAATGAACAGCTATTCCACTCAAGATCATAACTGCTCCCAATAAGATATTCAGTCAACCTTTCTAGAATGTTTTAAATTAAATAAAATTTAATTTGATTGTTCAATTGAAGTGTGTGTGTGTGTGTGTGTGTGTGTGTGTGTGTGTGTGGTGTGTGTGTGTGTTATTTTAGATTAATTTTGTATTTTCATATAAGTGCAAGTTTACACATACACAAATATTCTGCAAAAATTTAGTAAAAAAAATAAATAAATTACATTATTGGGTTTAAATTGAGGCTTACAAATAGTATGGAAAAATCTGTTACGAAATATTATTTCAGCATGAACCTTTAACATTCCTGTTAGATTACTTAACCTGTGATTGTTCAATATGTTTACGTATATTTTATATAGCATAATGATGAGTTTTTGTGCTTTTTATGACAATCAAGATCAATTGGCTGATTTCAAGGCCATTTCATCCTCCAGAATCCTGACAACTGCATAATATTTCTCACTTTTAGGCCTGCAGGGCAAACAGCCTATGGGCAAGGTGAGTAAAACTTACATCACAAAGGACTCTTCTCATCCTGCCCATAGATTGTTTGCCCTCATGCCCTCATGCCCTCTAACACATTGCATATGTTCCACACACTGTATATTAATTAAATTAATTAATTAAATTTTCATTGAATAATTGTATATTAACAAATTAACTGCATATATTTACTGAGACATATAGTCAATCAAATGTTTGGAGATAAATTCACTCAGTTCATATACTGGTATGTCTATTTATTACACTGTTGTTACCTCCATACAAAACCTGTTCTATATTGCATTCACTGCTGATGTTTTATACAGACTTTCTATACAATGCATGAAAAGAGCTGACTACAGACCAGTAAATTCTACTGTTTTTCGAATATATTCAGAACTTGACTTGACTTGATTTGAAATATACTGGCCGGAAATGTCAAATTCCACATGTTGTGGTAATACTGATGTATTACTGATGTAAGCTTCAGGCTATGACCATTAGTTTCTATAGTAGATAATCTCTCAGGGTAATTTTTCACACCCAAGAGATATTTGCATTTTGCACCTTTTGCCTAAACTTTTTTTATATTGGTTCCACCTCTTTTAGACCCTCCCAAAATCTTAATAGCTATTGGGCCAGGATGTGCATTTGCTTTTATTTTATTGGCTGCGCTTAAAGTTAAACCCACCCACAGAAATGTAGGCCTGCTCATATAGCTTACAGCCCTTAAATATTGCTTGCAATATAAATGCTTAGACTTTATATATCTTCTATTAATAAAATGAAATACATGAAAAAATTAAAAAGTGATATATACAAATTCTAAATATAAGAAATATAAAAATAATACCAAAAAAAGTAAAACATCCGACATCAGAACTTAGAACAATATAGATATACAAAATTACAGTTAAATAAATAAACGCTTGTCTGACTCTGTCAGCCATGTCACCCTGTGCCATCACACGGAAGTGATGGGTTGCAACATAGTGTAGGTCTGCTTCCAGGCTGTAGATCCTGGCACAGAGCTGACAGTTGTGGCTTCTGTGCAGTGGCAGTTTAACCACTCATAATGGCCTCCCTTCAATAATGCCATCTTCTTTATCAAACATTAAATCAAGAGTTGCTGAGTTCCTACGTTTGGTTGATATTGTGAAAGTTCCAGAGAGAGGTCTTTTTACATCAGTCTGGAGGACCTTACACCTGGACTCTAGCAAACTAAGACATAACAGCATTTTGAAATATTAATAGCAACACCTGTTAGGCTTCAGCACAGATTTTGGCACTCACAGCTGAAATGCTCTACCTAACTTTAAATGTTAACAGCTCCTGCTAAAAGTGGGCTACATACACAATATATTTGGAAAGAAGACACTGAGCTTTACTGTCAATCATCAAAGTTGATATTGCTCAAAAAGATATTAAGTATAGATGATGAAGTGCCATAGATATACATTTCCTGCTTTGAACATTATTTTTATTTCAGTTATAAATACATAAAATCAGTCCTGCAATCCAGAAAAGTATTGGGTTGAAAGCCTCATGTTTCATTCTCCTTCTTAGTCCCTGCCACAGGCTCCTAAAGCCTCCATGTAAACTGTGACTCTAGTTTCTAGTTTGAGCGGATCACTTATGTTTACATATTTAATACTTTATTAGATTAAAGTTTTATGCACCAAAGGGTCATCCATCCATCCATCCATCCATCCATCCATCCATCCATCCATCCATCCATCTATCCATCCATCCATCCATCCATCCATCCATCCATCCATCCATCCATCCATCCATCCATCCACTTCCCTAGCACCGTTTGGCTTTCTTCAATGCTCTATGCACACTTTAAGATACAGCCTTGTACTTGTCCATGTTCCCAGTGGCGCCTCGCTTTATAGGCGTGAACAAATAGGCGCCTGAACATATCCCAGTCTGCGTCATCTGCGTCTCCAGCAGAGCGGCCACTGAGTAACTTTCTGTTTCAATCTTTGTATACGTGAGGAAGATGGCGACGTGATCCGATTTCCCAAATGGTCAACGTTAATGTGCCTTGTAGCTGTTCTTGAACATTGTGCAGCAGTGTACAATCTCTGTCCCTCTGTTTAATGTTTTTCAAGTGTTCTGATCCAGAAACCTATATTGTAGTACAGCTGTTTGATACCTCAACCAGTTTTTCTCTTACAATGAGAAGTTATCTACCCATTGACAGCTTCTTCATCCTGAGATTCACTGCAGGTCTGTAGGTTTAGGATAATTAATTTTATGCTTAATGGTTGTGCTATCACTAGACCATATCTCCCAGTGAAACTTTAATGGTTTTAACAAAAATGTGTTGCTGAACATTAATAACATTAATAACATCACAGGCACTTTATTTAGTCCGTTTGTTTTCTTGTAGTTACATTCATGTGAAAAAGAAATTACCCCCTCTTTGAATTCTATGGTTTTTATGTATCAGGACGTAATAAAATGCATCCACTGCATATCAGGTCTTAGAATGAGGTAAATACAACCTCAGAGGAACAGCACCACATTACATATTACACAATGTCATTATTTATTTTTCCAAAAGAAAAAAAAAGCATGTTTTGTAGTTTTCTCCAATAGGTGTTAATTTATGTTTTAGGAAGGACCTCGGACCCTGGGGGAATGTTGTTACATTTATTACAGTGTGTTCAGTGTATGTTGTGAAATGACATTAAACATCAGAAATGCTCATTTTGGCATACACAGACATTTACACACAACTAAATTATTGATAAATCAGGGCCCATTTTAAGCTAGTAAAAGTGAAAATAGGAGACATGTCAAGTCAAGTCAAGTCAAGTCAAGTCAAGAGGCTTTTATTGTCATTTCCAGTATACACAGTGGTACACAGTACACAGTAAAATCGAAACAACGTTCCTCCGGAACTCTGGTGCTACACTAACAACAAACAAAACAACATAGAGCTACAACACAAGCTACATAAAGTGCATCGAGTGCAACCTGGTGCAAACAGTGCAGACAGACAGTGCAGACAGACAACACAAGACAAGACACAAAACCCAATATAGTGCCGACCAGTAAACCTACCCCAAAGCACCTCGCTCCTTCTCCCGTGTGCCCGCCCGCACAGAGCTGCTATCAATCGGCCTTTTGTTAAATAAATCAGCCTTTTGTTAAATAAAGTTTCTGTTTGCGTTACTCGGCTTCACGCCTAACAATACTTGATTATACAGTATTGTACCAGAAGACTGTAAAACTATACAAACTAAAACTATACCCCAGAAGTGAGTATAACGAACAAAATGTAGTGCAAAAATACAGCAGCAGTCAAAGGTGCAAAAACAGCATGTAAACAGTATAATACAGTGATAACTGATAAATGGTTTTTATATATATTTCTTATAATTTATTGTCTACTGTCTATTTTTATTTTAGTTTTTTTTTTTTACTGGAAAGTGCCTTGTGCTCCTTTTGGTTGCTGTAAGGTGCTATATAAATAAAATTTGACTTGAGTGTATGTGTGAGTTCTGTTTCATTTCTGTGTATTGAGAAGCCTGATGGCTTGTGAAAGAAACTGTTGCACAGTCTTGTTGTGGTGGCCGAATGCTTGGAACCGTTTTCTGATGGCAGTAGGGTAAAAGTGTGTTTGATCGTCCACAATGCTGTGTGCTTTATGGATTCAGCATGTGGTGTAAATGTCTATGATGGAGGCGAGAGAGACTCCGATGATCTTCTCAGCTGTCCTCACTATCCTCTGTAGGGTCTTGCGGTCCGAGACGGTGCAGTGCCCAAACCAGGCAGTGATGCAGCTGCTAAAGATGCTCTCAATGGTCCCTCTGTAGAACATGGTCAGGATGGGGAGGGAGTCCACAACCATCTCTTTCGTTTGTCCACGTTCAGAGTCAGGTTGTTTGCTCCACACAAGGCAGTTAACCGTTGCACCTCCTCTCTAAATGCTGACTGTCGTTCTTGCTGATTAGACCCACCACGGTCGTGTCATCAGCAAACTTGATGTGGTTCGAGCTGTGCATTGCTACACAGTCGTGAGTCAGCAAAGTGAACAGCAGTGGGCTGAGCACACAGCCTGGGGGCCCCAGTGCTCAGTGTGGTGGTGCTGGAGATGCTGTTCCCGATCCTGACTGACTGAGGTCTCCCAGTCAGGAAGTCCAGGATCCAGTTACAGAGAGGTGTTCAGGCCCAGAAGGTTCAACTTCTCGATCAGGTGCTGAGGAATGATTGTGTTGAATGCTGAGCTGAAGTCAATGAACAGCATTCGTACATATGAGTCCTTGTTATCCAGGTGGGTGAGGGCCAGATGGAGGGTTGTGGAGATAGCATCGTCCGTGGAACGGTTTGGACGATAAACTACATGGTGTCCAGGGAGGGTGGAAGCTGTGTCTTAATGTGCCTCATGACGCCTCCCAAGCATTTCATCACGATGGGAGTGAGCACGACGGACGATAGTCATTGAGGCAGGAGACAGTAGATTTCTTCGACACGGGAACAATGGTCATTGTCTTGAGGCACATGGGAACAACGTTGCTGCTCAGGGAGATGTTGAAGATGTCACCAAATTATGAAGGAGACATACAAAGCAAGATACTGTAGTAGATAAATTCTTTACATTTTAATATGTTGTCTTTATGGTGTTGTCCCAGAGGACGTCTCAAAACCAGTGATCAATACCAGATTTTTTCACCAGTCAAACTCCTCATCTGTTTGCAAGATCTTGGTAAAATGTTTAGCTGATGGAGACTTATTACTGTGATCACCAGCACTGTGATCAGACAAATGCCACAATTACCAGGGTGAGCATTACTGTCAACTATAGAGACAACCGGGTGTTGAAATGCACAGCCAGCAACCATGTGAGCATGAAACAGACATCAATATCCATAAATAATACATGTAAGTACATGACAAAGAGATATTGTTAAAAAAAAATGACATGATTGCATTTGCCTAATTTACATATTTATTTAACAAATATTTATCATTTCTTTGTTTAACAGGTTCAGAAAAAGAACCCGTACTGACATCAACAATTGATTATATTATGTTTTTAATCATAATGGTATTTGGCATTTTATTTTAAAATACATTTAGATTTATCTTCACCCAACCCTAGTATATTGTATGTATTGTATTGTGTATATTAATATGAGTTGATTGACAGGAATGTCAATAGTAGTCAGGACAATGAAGGTAAATATTTGAGAATATTTTATTTAAGCAACAGGTCTAGATGCACTTTGACAGATTTTAAGTGAAGCATAACAATAATGGCAACAGCGTAATATGCATATAGAATAAAAGTGAACATACAGAAAAACATTGAATTGAATATTTAGATAACAGAACTGAATAGAATAGATTTTTTTATAAAACATGACTTATACTCAGAAGATGGCGCTATTGTAAGCTTGACTTGTGTATAAAATAATTTTTTCAAAATTTCTATATTTTACAGTAGCTAAACTGAGCTCGCACACTGTTATAAAATGTGCATCTGTTGCAGACGCAAGAACAATGCATAATGAAACGTGATCTAAGTTACAAATTACAGCTGCAGTGAATATATATATATATATAGTATACTAGTATACAGTGTGTATATATACAAGTACTGCGTATGTCTACAGGAGTGGAAATGAGTTCAGACATTTGATGCAGATAAAACTCTATGCACATAAACACAGGCTTTTTACAGAACAATAAAATGCATTAAAATTATTATTGATGTCAAACAACTACAGACCTACACTTAGTCATTTAATTCAG
>NW_025804563.1:0-14048 GCF_014805685.1 Silurus meridionalis | reverse complement strand
CCTAAACAAATATCACTGGCCTCACAGGACCTTTAAGGAGGATTAGCTGGGAAGTTGTCATTGGGGGGGGTTAAAAGGACAGAGGCTGCAGTAGAAGAACGTAGGGTAGATGCAGTTTCAGCTCATAAATGCAGAACAATGGACCCAGTTAAGGGGTTGGGGGAGGGACTAAAAACTAGTAATGGCGTTTTACTAATAGGAGGAGGGTTTTGAGTTTTGTCTTATTACTGTTGCATTCTATGTGCCGTCCCCCACGTTGGTCTCTCTTTTCCCTGTCAAACCCTCCCTGCCCCCAATTTGTTAGCACCCACAAAAGGTTGCTCTAAATGTCTCTGTCTCAGCTACAGACTTTGGGGTGGGGTCTTTATTTGCTTCCATTGTATGTCTAAATTATAGCAACTTCCTTTTGATGGCAAAACATCAAAGTCAGGCTGCCACAGACACACTTTAATGAAAACTCAAGATCTTTGAAAATCTCTAGGAGGAGTTTGTTGAAATACAACATCTGAAAATGGCAAAAATACCAGACTTCCTGTTGGGATTCGGATTTCGTACCCAGAGACTTTTTTAGGTACTAGTGTGTTACATGTGTGTACCCGATTTTCATACATGTCGTGAAACATAGCTTGAGGCACACACCGCTGAAAGTGTATAGGTGGCGCTGTTGAGCCATTTTGCCACATCCACTTTAGAAAACACTAATTTAAACATGCAAAGTCCAATCTGCACCAGATTGGACTCTGCATAGGTGGCGCTATTAAACCATTTTGCCACATCCACTTTAGAAAACATATCATACCTAAAGTTTCGCCATAAAGAAACGGAACAATTATAATAGGGCGTTTAGGCCATGAGTGTTTTTAAACAAGTGAAAGTTTGGTGCAGATTGACTTTGCATGTTTGGTTAGTGGAAAATTGCCTTTTCCTGTTGCCAGCAGGTGGCGCTCTAATAAAAATGGAATAATGTTATTTTGATGTGTTCAGGCCTACACTGTTATCAAACATGTGAAGTTTAGCATTGTAAAGAATTGTAGAGAATTCAGTAAATATGTAGGTGAAGTGCTTTAAAGTGGAAAAATAGAAGGAATTTTTATGTTGAATACATTTTGAAAGTATTTATAATGTGTATGGTAAATAAAAAAGTGAAATGCAAGAGGTTGCAAACAAAGAGAATGTCATTTATTGTTGTAGAAAGGCAACATGTTATGGTCATTAATGAAAACCAGTCTGACAAAAATGTCATGGGATACTAACATTGTTTGGTTTGTGTTGAAAAGTGACAAAAATGCAAAAGGAACTGCTGAAAGTATGTAAAAAGTTTGTGTTTTCCTTGTTGATTAAGGTGGAGGCCATCTTGTCTGTATAGGGGGTAGACTATTTTTCCATGTTTGAGGAAAGGTTTTGTTGTGTTCAGAAAGATGATGTTGTCTGTGTGAGTAGTCCAGTGGTGTAGCATAGTGTTGTATTGTTTCACTGTTTGTTGACAGCACTAATTGCAAAATGTTGAAGTGTTTAAAGTGGAAAAATTGAAGCAGATTTTTATGCTGAATGTCATTGGTTTGTTGATTGTTGATGTTATTAATATCTGTTCTGTAGAGAGACAGAGAAGGTGAGTGAATATAAGATGAAGAGTATGTGTACAAATAGAGAGGCTGTATATCGGAATTTGCCAAACATATTGAGAATATTAATAGGATATAAGAAAGTTACATTTAACATAAAAGGTAATGATTTTTAAACATTTGTGTAAACATTATTAAAGGAAAAGGAATAAATTGCATCTTTTAACTTTCTGGATTTGTGTAGCATAGGTATCTATAAAATACATATCATATTTTATATTAATAAAAGAAAGCTGGAGTTAAAGTTATAAATATACTTTATGTCTGAAATAAAGGGTGTGACTTTGTGGTTAGGGGGTATTTTAGGTGTGTGAGACTTTTTGTTTGATAAGTTTGTCATAGTGAACTGGTGGTGGCGCTGTGTAAAACACTAATTTTTTGTGTTGTTTAATGAGTGTAAAGGATTTGTTTTTGTTGATTTTGTAGTGAGATATTTATAAATGCATTATATGTGTTTTGTTGTTGCAGGAAAATGGCATTTACAAGTCCGTCCAAAATTCCACGTGTGGAAGGGGAAGAGTTTGTGTTATTAAGAGATCAGTTTTGCTCATTAGCAGTGAGTATTATGCATTTTATATTGTGTTAAATATATTTGTATTAACAGTAAAATTGTAGGCTATACTGTAATTGCATACAGTTATTTTTTCCTTTATTTTAATGAGGTAATTTGTATGTATTGTATTTTCTGGTGCTCAAATTAAGTATTTATACATTGTGTAAAATTTAGTTTATTGTTTTATAATTGGAAAATCTATACATTTATTCGTAGTAAAATTTATTTGATGTAGTTCAATAATAAAAACCTTCATTTAAAATCTGCATGTCGTGTTCACTTGTGTTATCTTTTACTAATATTTAAATTAGTTTATTAATCTGAAACATTAAAGTGGGACAAACATACAAACAAATAAGAAATCAGGAAGGGCAAACACTTTTTCACACCACTGTACATTTTTCAAGATAAGTTTGTCATAGTGAACTGGTGGTGGCTTGTTCAGTGCATTGAGCTGTAGTAAACTTGCAAAAAACTGTGATCCAAACAGAGAGATGATTTGTTTTTGTTGATTTTGTAGTGAGATATTTATAAATGCATTATATGTGTTTTGTTGTTGCAGGAAAATGGCATTTACAAGTCTCTTAAAACCACTATCACGTCACAATTATAGAAACCATCAACACAATACAAAGCGCAATATTTATATTTATTTATTAATTTTATAAATATATATTTATTTTATTTATATATATATATATATATTTTTTTCTTTTTTTTTTTTTTTTTTATATTTATACATTGTGCTCAAATTAAGAACAGGTGCATGAAAATACAAATATATACACGAGGAAAATAAATATTTGTAATAATAATAAAATTACAATAAAAAGGATAAATATAAACAGGGCTATGGTTTATTCTTTAAATCATTTTTCTAAAAAGGACAAAAGATTCATTGCATTTTTCCTTTTAATCACTTTTTTCACTGTGTGTGGTTTCTCAGAGGAGGAACTGTCAGTCTGAGACAATAGAAATACTCAAAGAGAAACAGAAAAAGAAAAGGATTGCAAATTGGTTTACATAGAACATGTGGGAATTTAAAGCAGAAGTCAGAAAACACAGGTAGGACGGAACAGAACTCACACTCTTTCTAGTGTGTAAAACAGATCCAGACCTGGATGGAGGTCGAGACCCCCAGCACAGCAGGCACAGCGAGGTCAACAGACAGCAAGCACCGCTGAATACGCTGATGCACCATGTTGGTATCCAGATCTAACAGTAGAAAGCGCGCCTGTCTTCAGTAGCAGTTCACACCTGCTCTCATCATCCATCATGTAAATGGGAGACTCACCCAGGAGAAAACACAGGCCTGAACCAAGAGGTGGATTCTAAATGACCTGAAATAGCAGCCAAGGTGAAGAAGTATCTCACCTGGGACACTGGAAAGCTGCAGCTCAGTTAACAGCACAGCATGCAGTCACTCTCAGAGAATTTCAATTCACTAACAAATCCAAAACACCTTCAGACAAACCGGTAGAGGTTCAGCTGTTCCTGTCTTTGATGTCCAGATTATCTTGCTATATCATGTATAATCAATCCCAAAGTGCCCTTTTATATATATATATATATATATATATATATATATATATATATATATATATATATATATATATATATCTAGTTCAACCTTCTTTTTTCCTCATTCCATTTATTTCTCTCAAAATTCAAAGTTGCCTTCAGCTGAGCAACATGGTCCTCCAAGTTCTCTACATTACAATACACAGAACAGGTGCATAAAATTCTTCTCCTCCTCACAGTGATTTAGAGAATCCTGGAGCTCTCTAATGGTCTGGAGCTGTAAATTGTTATTCTTCTCATGTCCAAAATTACTGATCACTTTTCCTACTTATTTCTCTCAAATTCCAAAGTGGCCTTTAGCTGAGCAACATGTTCCTAATTATCTCGCTCATGCTCTGCACAATTCTTTTCTTCCTCACACTGATTCAGGGAATCTTGAAGGTCTCTGATGGTTTGAAGATGTAGGATGGTCCTCTCCTGCATGTCTTGTTTGGCCATCTTTATTTTTAATTGCCATTTATTTTTTTCAAAATCCAAAGTTGCCTGCAGCTGAGCAACACGTTCCTCCAGTCGCTCTTGGTGTCTCATAAAAGTATCTTTCTCATGCTTTGCAGTCTTCCTCTCTTCTTTACAGAGATTCAGAGTATCCTGGACCTCTCTGATGAGGTGTGTTGGTTCTCTCCCTCATGTCTAGTTGATCCTTCTTGCTTTTCTCCTCCCATTTATTTCTCTTAAATTCCAAATTGGCCTCGAGCTGAGTTGTTGTCTCCTCTCGCCTTTCTCCAGTGCTTCATGTATCTCTCAAATTCTAAATTAGCCTCGAGCTGAGCAACATGTTCCTTCAGTTGTTTTTGTTCTCTAGTCTTGTTTTTGTTCTCTCTCACATTCTACAGTTTATGTCCTGTTCCTATGGATTTTAAAGACTGAGCTTCATGGTAGCCTCCATCTTATGCACTATCTGTAGTAGAATGGCTTTCTCTTCTTTCTTTCTTTTATCTTCTCTATCTTTGGATTAGAAAATGCATCCAAGTCTTTTACTACTTTCTTCATGTGTTCCAGCTTCTCATTCTTTTCAGGGATCTGCTCAGATTTCCTCTTCTTCTGGTTTGAAAATTTCTCTAAACCTTCTGAAGAGCCCATGTTTACGTGTCTTTACTCAAATGCACAAACCTCGGAAATGAGAGAAACAGAGCTGCTCTGACTTACATACAGGTTGCCCTACTGTGATGTCACACAAAGAGATGCTCTGCCCTCTTTCACCCATGCCCCCTCACTCTCTCTACACTCAAACACTCACTATGTGCATGTGCACATTACAGAGGATAAAATATCATGGCGTCTTCACAACTTTTCCGTTGTTCCTGAGAGAAGAGCGATATTACAGTCATAAATAAGATAAAACGGCTGTAAACTGTGTATAAAGCGAGTAAAGGTCAGCGGACTCCATGCTCTCTGAGGACGGACCGGGCTAGCTTAGCATGCTAACTTCAGTAGATATCTCTGTTACATAATACATAGAGGTTTATAAGCCTGCATTCTAACTAAACTTTTATTTTAGTAAGGAGTTAAATGAATCTATCTATCTATCTATCTATCTATCTTCTATCTATCTATCTATCTATCTATCTATCTATCTATCTATCTATCTATCTATCTAAAGACTACATGTGTGCAAACATCATCACAGTATGATCCATGTGGAAGTGCTAAATTGGAGGTATTTAAGCCTCCTCTGCTGGCCTCAACATCACAAGCGCTGACCTACATTTACAACTTAAATTGTAATATTTGTTTCATGAAATTGTATTAATTATTTCCCAAAAGTCTATTCATTTTCAGTACTGTAGCTCCAATCAGATTTCAGCCTCTTTGTGCTGCCATGTAAAATTGTGTTTCATCACAGTTTAGTAGTGAGGACTTTATGAATTTCTCTCTAATAGAAATGAGGCCAAGAATAGAATCAGCATTTTTCCACTGTGTACACATGAATACATCTGAGTTAGACTTTTTTATGGCTATGTAGGAAGATAAATTTATTTAGTTTCGGACATTCTTAAAAATAAATTTTAAAGAAAACTTGAAGCTAGCTAGCTTGTCTTAGCCCATGAAAGGGTTTGTTTACCACTTTAAGGTGAAACTGAATATACTGAGTCTGCATCTCTGGTGAGTAGGTTGTATTTTATTTACATTTTCCACTGATATAATCAATATTGTATAAAGGGTGTATGTGGTCATCCACAATGCTGGTGGCTTTGTGAGACCAGATGAGGTTCTCCACAGGTGAACACCAAGATTGTTGAGTCAGCACCAGTCTATTATCCACTGCATTTCCTTTGTTGAGGAGATTTGGTCGTGACTGCCAAACTTGATGATTGAGCTGCATTGCAGCACAGTCATGATTCACAGTGTGAACAGCTGGTGACTGAGGATACAGACCTGGGGAGAGTTTTGTGGCTTGGTCTGATGACAAAGGAAGCTGATTTGCGTTATGCATTTGATGACGGCTGGGGGAACGCGCTGTGTGCTGTTTTTCCTCCATGATTCCAAAGTCTTCAGAGCTGCTTCAGGGTTGCTGGGTGCCAGATCATGAATGGCATAGATGACTGAGAGCTGCACTTCCCATGGCATACCTGCACACAACATCCAATACAAATTTAGGGTCTGCTGAAACACAAAACTAAACAGCAGAGAATAAAGACAAAGATCGATAAAAACATTTTAATTTGATGCTTTAGAAATACCTTTTGAGAAATTTTGCATTCCAAACTGATTGATGCTTCTTGCCAGGTTTTCGAGTCGCGGATGTTCACCTTAAGTCCTAGTTGACCAAGTCGCCCTGTTTAAGAAGGACAGAAACAACGAGTAAAAGCTGAAGAATCCATGCCTTAGAACAGGATTTACAGTAAACTTACAAGTAGCCTGAACACTGCTGCTACACAGACGTCTCGGAACGGTGTTTGCTCTGTTCTTGCTTGCATCAGCCAAGTGTTCAGGATCAGCCAAAGATCCTTCCTAGTAAATAAAAAGAGGAGAAATGGATATGTTTGTGGTGGTTATGGAGCCGCCATTGTGGTTTCTGATCACTTGTAAATTTTATGCAACATGAATGGGAACTTTGCAATATTTTAAACGACCACTAGATTATTGGACCGTTAATGGAAAAGTCAGGAATAAGAACTAGGTCACAGGTTAAAGGTGCTTTTACTTGTCACATGTACCTTACAGCACAGAGAAATTCTTTCTTCACATACCGGGCAGAGCACTGGGTCAATGATACAGCACCCCTGGAGCACAAGAGTTAAGGGTCTTGCTCAAGGGCCTAAAAGTGGAACTTGGTGATCCTGGGGACCTGATCAGTAATCCAGAGCCTTCACCACTGAGCTACCACTTCCTGAAAAAGACCCTCTCATGGTGAAATACTTATAGCTAAAGTTACAGAATTCTCTCTGACTGTCTGAACACTGATCCTGGAAACTTCATTTATAAATGCACAATAAATATTTCCTCACAAAAACATCACCATATCAACAATTACCCAAATTTTCCCTGTGAGATCTTATTGTATTAAATAGAAGATATAAAAATGCCACCTACATATTAACTTTGCAGCTGAAATACTCAGCACTGATGTTATAGAAAATAATTATTAATTCCTGATCATTCAGATTTAAATATTAAAAAGCTGAGAATTAAATATGTTGAAGATGTTTTGCATTCAGTACCGTATAATATTGGTAATGGTCCAAGTCCAGCCCATTTGTGCACACAGAAGATCCAGGCTGAAGATGTAGTTCCAGGTAGCAGGGCAGAGATCATAACCATACCAGCTGTTCTCCAGGAACCTCAGACTGCTGTCTTCCAGAAAAGACTTCAGGGTGCTGGTGATAGCATCGTGGATGTTTCCTGGAGGCTCCTGGCAAAAAATACATCATTATTTAATACCCAGTGCAATAAAACACTGTTTGAGTGACAGCGTAGTTCAATATAAATGTTTAAAGAATTTGTGCCACTAGATTACACTGATACTTGGAAATTAAAGGGAGATTACGAATGCAGTAAAATACTTGATAAAGTCCAGTTTAAAAAACTCACTGAGAGGAACACTAAGGATCAGCTTCTTACCTCATCCCAGTGCAGATACTTGGTGAGCAAGTGAAATATCTTTCCCTTTGCTCTCAGGTTGCTCACTATGTGAATTGCTCGGCATAAAGAACTTTCATAAAAAACTTGGCCATCGCCATGACCATAATCACTTTGGGGGCTTCAAGGAAGTCTGCAAAGCAACAAAACAATAGAATATAAATACACTGTAAAAAAAAAAAAAAAAAAAAAAAAGACATTGGATATAAAAAGTTGACACACCTTATAAAATTGCACCTTATCAAATTGCAGACAGAAATAACAATAAAGCTAATATGAATATGCAAACACATCTAATTAATGACAAAAGATTAATTCATTCAACCACAACCATGTAGAATTGTGCTCCAGAACATCTGATCTCATAAACATTATCAACTTGTGCTGTTAATATCATGAACAGCAGCTACAAGAGCATCCTCCAAGTAAATAATACAAAAACAAAACCCTAAAAGTCCAAAAAACATCTATTTAGTCCGAGCATGCAGCAAAGTAATCCAGGCATAAACACAGAACAAAGAGCCAAAAAAACAAGAAGGCAGAGAAGGGAAACAAAACAGAGAAAAAAAGCCAAAGAAAATGTCATAAAAACAGGCAGGCAAACCGGTGGAAAAAGGGCAGGAAAACCTCAGAAAGAATCGGAGAAGAAAGCGATATTCCGGCAGAGAGGAGAGTTCTTAGGGTTCAAGGCACATGAGACGGGTTTGAGACTAAACGTGAAAGGATGGGTGGATCCGATGGGAGTTTGAGGCAGACCGAACTGTGTTGATCACTTTAGAAATGGGACAGGGGCCCGTGTGTGTGTGTGTGTGTGTGTGTGGAGTAGCTGATGCTGGATCTATGACACAGACCTTCTGGCCTACACCGGCACGGGACATCGTTGCCATGAAACCATGAATGGCACCTTGGCCTCAAGCCAATGACACCACTTCTCTAAGGCCAGCTTGATAGCCAGGAGTTCCGTCACCATGAGTGGTAGGAGATAGCGATTCTTAACAGTAATGGCATTAAGTCCCTGATAGTCTTTACATGGGCGAAGGGTTTGTCCTTCTTCTCCAAAAGAACCCAGCCCCAGCGGGGAGGAGGATGGGTGAATACTCCCGGCAGAGAGACTCCTGAATATACTGGTGCATGGCCTCCTGCAGTCCAGACAGATTGTACAACGTCCATGGGAGGAGGTTCCAGGCAACAGGTTGATGGCACACTTTGACTCTGAAGACGCCCTAGGTCATGGTAGAATGCCGGGATAGAGCTGAGATCAGGTTCCAAGCATGAGGGATGATCAAGGAGCCACTCCTGGGAAGAAAGAGATAATCCAGCAGAGAGGGAGAGAACCGGAAGACCGTGACATTGTCTTCTGTAAAAAGCTGAAAATAAAGAGGTTTCACATTTCAACATGACAATGACCAAAAGCACATATCCAAATTCAGAAAGGATCATCACAGTACTGGAATGGTCCAGCCAGAGCCCAGACCTCAACCCAACTGAAAACCTGAAATGACCTACAATGAGCCATACACAGGGAAAGTAGAGTAGATAAAATTCCAAAGTGTAGAAGTTAATAGATTTTATTCACAAAGACTTGATTGTAAAGGCAAGTTGGCTTCCACAAAGAAGTAGTTTTGATTTTTACAGACTTTTGCAACCAAAACTGTGATATTATTTAAAAGTTACCAATTAATAATTATTTATTTATTTACATATTTATATTTAAAAATGCCATTATTATAAGGGTTGTTGTAAACTTTTACATCCACTGTATTATACATTGTTCTGTTGAACAAATAGACACATATGTTCAGTATCAGTGTCCAGATCATTTTAGTGATAACAATGACCATATCAGTATAATCTCACCTTCTTGTTTGTAGACTGAGCATGTGCTTTGTGAGATTCTGTTCAGACACAGACATAAACCCTACAGAGAGACTGCAGGAGATCATGTCCCATAAACCCTCTCTCCACCTTGATCTTCTCCAAAATCACAGACAGAAACGCTCTCTGCTAAGGACTAAATGAGACAAAGAAAATTTTCAGCATCCGACTGAATAAACATGTATTTAAATCATGTATTTAAAACAAATATTAGGAAGTTAAGACTTGACTGTAGACTGGGTTTAGGAAAACTATTAGATATTGTAAACCAAAACCTAGAGTCAAATTTTGACATGATAAATCATATCTACTGTTCAATTTAAGAACATCAGGTGAATTATGGATCAACTTTCAAAAATGAGAAACTCAAATCCAGAGCTAAAGAATAAAGTGTTTAAATCGCATGCACACTAAATAAAACAGAAGATAAGAACTGACCTCGTTTACACAAAACTCAGAAATGACGTGTTTCTCTTCATCTCTCAGAACAGGAAGTTCACTTGTTCCTGTGAGAAGTGCATGAATCCTGTCTGTAGGTAAAACATCAGAACAGGACTTTTGTAGTGTTTCTAATGCACTGGAGATGAGAGATTGTGTTGTGTGTGTTGTGTTTACAGGATCAGCTGAAGCAGCATCAAGTCGAGGCTTTTGAGCTTTCCTGGGTGGTGACATGTCTGATCCAGTTCTCTTTGCTGTGGGCTTTGGGTCTGTATGAATATAAAAGAAATTTATATAATTTGTCACACGCCCTTATCCCGAGAGACTTACAATATTTCTTCCTAGATCTTAAAAAATGACTGTTACATTTAGGTTCATTAAGACGGTGAAGAATTTGCCTTGTCAACACTTTTTCCATTAATGTTCCAATACTTTTGGTGATAATGTACATACTAGGTTTAGCACATGCTAAGATTAAACTGTTTATCCACTAAAATTAGATTACAACATCACATTTAAATACGTTTATCAGCTTCCTGCTTGTGATGTTTACATTAATTATTATATAACAATATCTGCTTTCATTTATTACATATTAAATGCATACAGATCAAATGTACAGAAACTTAGTATTAGAGATTTTACTGTTACCTTTGTTCAACTCGTTCTCCACTTTGTAAAGTTTTTCCTGTTGAGGATCCAGACAGGAAGAGACTAGACAAGCTGATCAGGAAGGCCAGCTCTGTGCTGGGGATTCCCTGGACACTGTACAGGAGGTGGGAGAAAGGAGGATGGTAACAAACTATCATCATTGCTGGAGAACGCCTCCCACCCCTGTATGAAACCGTTACATCGCTGGTGTTCACTTCTGTAAAATAATTTACAAAATGAAATGAAAAGGTGCTCAGATCACATTATCACATTATATGTTTATTTTAATAGAACTGAATCATGCAGTAATAATCAACTTGTACTTTCTTACACACCTTTAAGTGCCAGAAGCTGGTTTTCAACACTGACATTTCTGTGGAAGGAAAGAAACATTTAGATAAAACATTATATAATGTATTATTATATTACAATATTATGTGCAATATTACCAGCAATTTACGTGCAATACTACCTCAAAACATGACTTAAAAAGCGTACTTTTTTTTTTTGTTTTTTTTTCCTATTTGTATTATTACATTGTACTGTATATATACTGGTATTGTAGTATATGTATATTATTTTTAGATATTTGCATTTATTTTTATTTCTTTATTATTATTATTATTATTGTTATTATTTTTATTTCTGTTTTTTATTTTTTTGTATATTCTTTTTTATATATATTTGCATCTATTTTTATTTCTTTGTCTTGCTGCTGTAACATAGAAATTTCCCCACTGTGGGACGAATAAAGGTTTATCTTATCTTATCTTAGATCTTCATTTCACTTCACTTCTGCCCTCAGACTCTCACTAGTGTACAGAGATGATTGTGGATTAAACATATTAATGTGTGAATGTTAGATTTTCAATGTTTCTTCTTATTTAGATCTGTAAAAAATATCAAGACTAAAAGGTAAATAAAACCTGTGTTCCACACTCTTTATTGTTCTTTTACCAGGTCGTAAGTGTTCCACCTGCTGCAAGTGTTCCACCTGCTTTACTCCACTCCTACTGCTGTAGCGCCCCCTACCTTCACCCCCACCATTATACAGCCTGCACTTTTATGTCATTTAAAATGACCTTTATATGTCATTATCATCATTATTATGTTTAAGTTCATAATATACAATATGTGTCTTTACAGCCTAGTAGTCAAAGTCCATCTCCTTCATCCAGTCCTTCATCTGCATCCAGTCCTGCTGTTTCTTCCAGTTCTGCTCCTTTAATTATTTCTTGCTGGTGTTGTGAGCGACTCATTTTACTGTTTATTTGTGTGGATTTACTACTATTATAATCTATAGTTATTTATGATTAGGTTGTTGTTTTAAACCCAATTAGGGACTTTTTTTTTATCAATGTTTGTATTTTTGTGTGTTTGCATCTATTATAATTTTTCATTTGACATTTTTGTAGCATTTTCAGTAATTAAAAATAAAATGTTTTATTGTTCATAAAACAGTGACTCATGAATTATTCTGTGAAACTGCTGAACCCATTATCATCTTCATTATTGTTATTATTAAGTAGAATATAAATAAACAGAAATAAAAAACATGTCCCATATAATAAACTTTTGTTAAAAATGTTAAAGGTTAAATAAGTACATTAAGAAAATAAACATCCATTTTATGCCCCTTTATTGGAAAAATTAGTCAAATCATATAGATATTAATTAACATGAGTGACAAGTGATGTATTTTTATTCACATCATCAGTATTTTTGTGCACTATTGGGGGATTTCAGCGGTGTCTGAGGTGGGATTCAAACCAGCGTCATTCACATCAGAGATTCTCCCTGGAAAGCAGATAAAAAGGCAGTTTGCTATCAAATATATACACATCAATTTGCCAAAAACCATAACAAATGTCCATCATCTTTTTATTTCCTCTTTTTCTTCCATTTTTCTAATTTTTCCTCTCTCTTTTCCCCTCTTCCCACCCCTTAACAGACTATTGATCTCCAGCTTCACACAGCTCACATCCTCAACTCTGTCTCACACTGCCCTCTAGCGGCACTATCAGGACGTGCTTTATGCTCCATTCTGTACTAATGTGACTTCTGTTTGTGTTTTAATGCAGTAATAATCAACTTGTACTTTCTTACACACCTTTAAGTGCCAGAAGCTGGTTTTCAACACTGACATTTCTGTGGAAGGGAAAAGAAACATTTAGATAAAACATTATATAATGTATTATTATATTACATATTATATAGTATCACTGCAATGATTGGAATAAAGTATAAAGAGCAAAAAACGTACTTGTGAGTGTTGCTGAGTAGCATAAGGCTCTTAATGGCCTGAAGCTCCGCTGGCTTATGTTTGCCTTTTCCATTTCTGTAGGTCTTTCAATATTTTATTCTAGAGAGTTTGTTGAATCTGAAAAAAAGAAAGAACTGCTTTAATCAAAATCATTCGAAAAGATTTTGTAAATTTTTATAATGAGTATCTCTGTAGTCTGATCGTTCTTCCTCAGTGTTTCTACAGCGTATTTTCTCTTTTTTATAGATTATCATCAACGAGACTTTATTGCCCTCTGGAGAGAAAAATTAAGATGATTTGTGTACACTATTCCATTACAAAGAGTTTTATGGGGAGGGCGTGGTTTTGGTTGAGGGCGTGGCACGCAGCTCAGCTCCTAAATGATGTTGGGTTTTGCGGTTCAGTCTTTATGAATGCTGATGGGACGCGTTTACTCAGTGGAGCCTCCTTCTGCTTACAGCCTTTAAATGCTAGCTAGAGCGTACTTGCCGGAAGTTCTGGGTGAGCATGTGACTAACGTGTGACTAGCGGAAACCTGCAAAATAAATTAAACTAAAGACTTGTAAAGTAAGTTACCGCTAATGTGTTTCTTCTGAAGTGGATGATATAGATCGATTTGGTTGCGTGATTGAGAAGTTTGACGCCGATGTGTTGAGTTTGTTGGCTGCTTCCGAGATCAGACGAGATCGAGCGTTCTCAGAGTGGTATAGCCGTAAGCTCGGTGTTCTGGCTTTTATGCATGTGGTCGAAAGCGGCGCACTGTGACATCACAGAGATACACAGAGAAACACCCCCGTATCTCTTGCACAGTGTGTGCCTTGACCGAGCATGGTCCTTGAGCTAGATAATCAAACATTCATTAGTTGGCGGTAATGCACCTTTTCGTTGGTCTGCCAAACCGCCATAAAACACCAGAACAACAACAACAACAACAACTGAGTATGTACAGATACATGAACAGTAACTATAACACTGAGGATGTACA
>NW_025804562.1:0-14057 GCF_014805685.1 Silurus meridionalis | reverse complement strand
CAGCCAGCAACCATGTGAGCATGAAACAGACATCAATATCCATAAATAATACATGTAAGTACATGACAAAGAGATATTGTTAAAAAAATGACATGATTGCATTTGCCTAATTTACATATTTATTTAACAAATATTTATCATTTCTTTGTTTAACAGGTTCAGAAAAAGAACCCGTACTGACATCAACAATTGATTATATTATGTTTTTAATCATAATGGTATTTGGCATTTTATTTTAAAATACATTTAGATTTATCTTCACCCAACCCTAGTATATTGTATGTATTGTATTGTGTATATTAATATGAGTTGATTGACAGGAATGTCAATAGTAGTCAGGACAATGAAGGTAAATATTTGAGAATATTTTATTTAAGCAACAGGTCTAGATGCACTTTGACAGATTTTAAGTGAAGCATAACAATAATGGCAACAGCGTAATATGCATATAGAATAAAAGTGAACATACAGAAAAACATTGAATTGAATATTTAGATAACAGAACTGAATAGAATAGATTTTTTTATAAAACATGACTTATACTCAGAAGATGGCGCTATTGTAAGCTTGACTTGTGTATAAAATAATTTTTTCAAAATTTCTATATTTTACAGTAGCTAAACTGAGCTCGCACACTGTTATAAAATGTGCATCTGTTGCAGACGCAAGAACAATGCATAATGAAACGTGATCTAAGTTACAAATTACAGCTGCAGTGAATATATATATATATATAGTATACTAGTATACAGTGTGTATATATACAAGTACTGCGTATGTCTACAGGAGTGGAAATGAGTTCAGACATTTGATGCAGATAAAACTCTATGCACATAAACACAGGCTTTTTACAGAACAATAAAATGCATTAAAATTATTATTGATGTCAAACAACTACAGACCTACACTTAGTCATTTAATTCAGTTGTGTGGAAATAGAAATGGTATAATATTAGGGAAGGCCTACATATGACTGTGATAGTCAGGTTCCCATAAAATTCTTTTTTTTTTCGTTTATTATTTCACTGTATTCAACACTGTATTTGGTGTAGCTATTGATAACATCATGATTTACAACATTTTATTATGCTTTTTAAAGGTTATGACTACATATTTAGTATATAAAGCAGAGGACCCATTAAAAGCAGGAAAACATCTCTCTCGTCCACTTCTCTGTTGTAGTTTAAAGCATTACATGTTGACATTTATTTTTAAGCCAAGCATTAAAGTGACGCTAAAACAAAATGACCAGATGTCGGTGGCATGGTAAGGCAGCAGGTTGCGTTCACAATGCAGAGCTTTGAGGTTCCTGGTTTATACGTTTTTATTTATTTTTTATAAAACTGCAGGTCAATTAATGTTAATAAAAGCGAATGAGCGATAATATTGACCTTAAATAAGTGATAAATAACTCTTGAATAACATATAAATAGGAACTTTAATATTGAGTTTTATTTAGTGATGATCCGCTGTGGCGACCCCTAATGGGAGCAGCCGAAGAAAAGAAGATGATTTAGTGAAAAGATCATTTTCTTTTCTATTAAAATTGTTTTGTATTGCATATAGACTCAGGCTGATTGGAGATCAGTGGGCATCATGTTACTTTTAGAGATTTTTATTTAGTTTCTTAGTTCAAACATCTCGCTCTAAACATAGTTAAATACTCTTCATTTTAAATGCAGAGGTTACTGTGCCTGTAATATGTAATAATTTGATGTTCACTGAATAAAAGAAAATTGACCCTCACTCTGCAATTTATTTCTTATTTATATATGTATATGTATATGTGTGTATATAATATTATATATAAAAAATATTTTTTATCACATAATCTTGAGGACCCCTTAAGTCTATTTCTGACTTGTCATGGGGGTCCCTAATGCCTAATGGGGCTTATGAGCCCCTCAATTCGATTACACATACACAGTGCTCGAATATATATATATATATATATATATATATATATATATATATATATATATATATATATATATATATATAATGAGAAGGAAATCTTCTCATAACCCCCACACACACACACACACACACACACACACACACACACACACACACACACACACACACAATTATACCAGGTATATTTATGTTAATATTGTATCAGTTGAATGATTATAGTTCCAGTGTTGCACCAGGACAGTTGATAATAATATATAATATACATAATTGCATATCTCTCTGCTGTTTAAATTAAAGCTTCACATATTACAAGCATCTACTATGTACCTGGAAGTGGTTGCTCACTGGTTAAGATGTTGGACTTCTCAGTGGAAGATTGACCTTTGAAGGACCACCAAGCTGCATTATATTTGCATTATAATCGGGATTACATTATAATCGGGATATTTTCTTTTCTTTTACCCATACAGCTAGAAATCTAGTGTTTTGCATTATATTTGCTGCAAGGTTATTAACTGATGCAAAGTTATAACAGTCAATGCAAATAGTATTACATCAACCCTCAGCAGGTTGCCGTTGGCGTACGGTGGAAAGCACCTCGCTATCCAACCTCTGTTTGATCAAAGCTTGGTCTGATGGGAAAGCTCCCTGATCAAAAAAATAAATAAAATGTATAACCTTTATTTTGCAGGACGTCTTCATGCCAGTCCCGGCAGGGTGATGAACCAAGAGTTTTGAATTCAGGAATTTACTTGCAGGCATCAGACTAAGCATAAAGATGCAGATTATTGAAGTTCCTATGATGTGTCCAATTTAAACACTTGGGTTGGATTTACTTTATACGGTAATAAGGCAAAAATAAGTGTGCACCTGATTTTTATATTTATATGTGGTTCTTTCTCAAACTGTTCCCACAAAGTTAAAAGCACACACATGTATAGGATGATTTTATATGCTTTAGCATTCAAATTTTCTTCCGATTGAGCTAAAAGCCCTGAGCGTTTTCCAGCATGATAATGTCCCTGTACACAAAGTGAGATCCATTTACTTTTACAGCATTTGGCAGATGTCCTTATGCAAAGCGACTTAGAAATATCAAGGCTCTATTAGGGTTGCAAGGATGCGTTAAATGTCCGGAAACTTGGGAACCTCATCTGGGGAATTTTGGAAATATTCCAAGTTGGAAACTTAACAGAAATTTATGAGAATGAATTAGAAATTTGGGGAAGTTTATATAAACTGAATCATACACAAACATTTAGTTTGGTCATTCAAAAAATTTTTCCTTTTTGACTTTGATTGAATTGTTAGCATAATTTTGTTGCACAATATCTTACACACAGCACAAGGAATTTTTAAACATCACTGTATGTAATATTTATATAGTTTACGTGAATACGCGCCAAGATGGACATTTTTTTTTACATTATTTTGTGAAGAAATAATGCATGTTCTGTTATGGAGGATTGTACAGTGCATGTAAGGCGCAACTGCGCAACTGTAATTGTATTTTATCTTGTTGTTTTAACCAAAAATTATCCTGCAAGATTTATTTTTTTAAGTACATTTAAGTTCCCAGTTTATTCCCAATAATTCCCATTTATTCCCATGGAAAGTTTCCAGTCTTGAAAATTCCTAGAATTTTACAATACTAGTTTCTGTTAATCAGTATGTTCTAATTCTGGTTCCTTAGGACTTGGACTAATGTACCTCTTAAATGAAGTGCTAATTTAAGAGGTATATTGCATGAAGAATAAAATAAATCTGTCTTTCTTGTATCATAAGAGATGTTGGGATTAATGGAACAGTGGTAGAGGATGAAGGGAGTGTGGTACATAAACATTAGTGTTTTCCATTTGATGCAGGCAGCAACAGGAAGCCTGTGGAGGGAACGTAGCAGTGGGGTGGTGTGAAAGAACTTGGGGAGGTTGAAAGCATATTTTACCAAAGGTTGGATGGAAGAAGCTTGAGTGCCTGACCTCAATCCCACAGAACACCTTTGAGGTGCACTAACTGCACCCCAGTTCTCTTCCGGTGCCTGACCTCAGTAATGCTCTTGTGGCTGAATGGTTCATACAAGCACATGTTGTTGTAACTGTTCAGTGTCCACAAATGTTTCACCATTTAGTGTAGGCATCCATCAATTAATTATTGTCCAAAACACCAGACTGTAAATACACAGACAATTTGAGTAGAGCTTTACTCTGCCTTTAACTGTGATGAGTAGGACTATGTGCTGTGTGAAAGCTAAAAATGGAACGTGCCTCAGCATCACTACAGGAGACTTCAGTGCCAGCATCAATACATCATCCCTGACGATACATCCTGACAGTTTTGTGGCAGCAAATGTGTCTCAGGCTTGTCAAATGCTGGTAATGTGCTGTCACAACCGATCGACTGCAGCCGAGATGTGATTTGGCGAGGCTTATTTCGCAGCCAATAGACTGCCCCTGCTTTATGTCTCGCTTTGTTAAACCCAAAGATTCATTGTTCAGGTTTAGGGTCCTGCAAATGGTTTCTTGGCTAGAGGATCACGTTACAGTTTCCGTTTAAATCTGAGCTCAGTATAAATGCAGAAACTCTTGTGCTGCAGCAGACTCCTGTGCTCATCCCTTATCCATTAATCCATCCCTCTTTCACACACCCCCAGGGATGCTGAATGTGCTGTTCCGGCATTGGCCAGAGGTGATGTAATACCCTCTAAATAATGCATGGCCTTAAGAAAGTGAAAGACCATGAGCCAGAATGCACAGGCAGAGGAAATCGATGTCAGTGTGAGAGCGAGGAAACCTGCAAGAATCTGGGAAGAAGAGAGCATCACAAGAAAGGAAATAGCAACTGACAGTGAAGAACCTCATCCCAGTACAACAAGATGATCTGACCATCTCCAAACCCAGGTAAAGTGCTTCTTCTGCTTGTTTTACAGATGATAACCAAAGCAAGTGAAGTGACTAAACCAGGCCGGGATGCTGACTCTCGAGTGAGTGAGTCAGGAAATGTTGATTCATACAGTATCAATTGCAGTTGTATTATAACATCTTAGATAAGACCTTGATGAGGTGTGAGGTAAGTTGTATATTTACCAGCTGGAGAGTCTAATTCTTTTGTCTGATTTCTTTTGATGCAGAATGTTGAAACCTTGGGTGGACCATTGCTCCTTGTACCACATTTCAGTCCCTTTTATTGAGATACCTCTGCCTCCTGATTTGAGTGCATGCAACACCTAGAATAAACCATGCCGAGATAGGATTTAACCATACTTAGCGACCGCTTAGCTTAAAACAACAGAAACGGCAAGGCTTGTTAACAGTGTCTGGAAGGAGTCCAGCCTTCAAGGAAAAACACATTTTGCCAGACGACTTCTTGAGCTTAGACAGCAGATGGTTAATTGTTGTGGCCTTGAGGCCAGTGGAATCCATCTGTCTTTCCAAAGTTTTTCTCTATTCCATAAAAGTGTTGATGCGATGGAAGGCTCGAGGTTGAGGACATCAGTCCAGCCCTTGAGGTGACCGAGGACTACCTGCACTGCTTTGACAGTAATCAAGAAGCTGGACAAGTTTGCCTCCCAAACTGAAAGGGTGTCAACTCTGGACAAGTTGAACTGTAGTGGGGTTTGGGGCTTGCTGACTGGAGAACAGCCTGAGATATCGTCTCACAACCTTGCCTGGGCTGAACAAACCTCCTTTAGTGTACTCGGCCTAAAGAATGGAAAGAGGAACCGAGCCCGGTCTCTTTAACGATTTGGCGCCAAAGAGACCAACTCCACGGGACCTCTGGTGGGGGCTTTAAACGAGGGCACAACAGATCACGATCAGGCGTCAACTACCGGACATACACTGATAACGGTGTACCAGCCATCGACAAGAACATTCTTAAAAACATGGCGCTAAATGATCAAATGAAAGGTAAGGATTTCAATATGAATTTCATGACCCATCACTGTGGTATATTTACTTGCTCAGGTAAAACATGATGACCTACAGATTCTCATTCCTTTATTCATCTTGATTATCCCTTGTTATGATCCTCCCTGTATTTATCGCTACACACCTGTGTCTGCTCATGTCTGCAGTTGTGTTTACAGTCTCTCACCTGCTGCTCGTGACAATCGTTTGGCTACGTCTCCTTTTAATCAAAGAGCCAGGCATTAGATTGAGTAGAGGGTTGGGGCTGAGTTGATTAGATTTCATTAGCCGTATTACTGCAACAAGTGCCTGGATTTGGTCAGCGCGTGTTTGTTTGTTTGTCGCTGCGTTCATTTGTTTGGGCAAAGCGCGAATCTGAATTTGAAAGAGCTCCTCGACAAAGATGGTAATAGTAGGATAATGCAATTCTGCGACAAAACGGGCACAATGCTGTGAAAGAGTGGGTCCCAATTACCCCTGATATTAAGAGGATTAGCATACGAGTGAAAAGGCATTAGTCAGCATGAGGAATAGCCGAAACGCCAGCCCTGGACCATAGGGAATTCATGGAGACTCTCTTCCCCCCACCCCCACCAGTCCTTCTGACTGTTCTAGCCAGTCTTCATTAAGGTAATTGCAGAGCATGGGGCAGCTCAACACTGCTATAATCAACGTCACCTTTTCTTCGAGGTATCGCGTTGCCTTAATCCTGTGCTCAGTCATTCAAATCAAATTGATTAATTGCAGCCCTCAGACTAAACCCAGCGTTGTGCCGTTACACCTGCCCGCTAGTCCTTGTCACTTCTTATTCTAAATTCGACACGTGAATTATTGTTTGTGTGCGCCAAGGGTTTGGAAGAGAAGTAAGAAGTCGAATGAATGCTTATTTATTAGTAACTCAAAGCTGGAAAACATTTGCATAGCGTTCGTCAGCTTCTAATCTTGACGGATGTGCTGACAACAATAATAAGACAATCCACCATCTCCTTGCTTTCAGTTTTCTATCGGGTTTAGTTAACCGTAGCTCGTTTCCACTACTGTAATGAATCCTGGGTAAATGTTTAGGTAAATCTCTGTCAAAGCCAGTCTGTCTACAAGGGCTCACTTTTAGAGCAGTCTTATGCAAGGCTTAAACACGCAAACCCCATCATGATCGGTTCGGAGTAACTTGAGTTGCCATGGCCATTAAATGTACCGCTGCCCTGGTATTCAAAAGATTATAATCCATATTTTCAGCTACCGTTTTTCATTGCAACATGTATAAGCACTGCTCTCATATAGTCTGATTACAGCCGGAGATTGGCATTCAAACGTTTCGACAGGGCTGCGGCTGTGTTGCTGGTTTTAACAGAAAGTCAGTTTGATTGTAGGTTGTGCCCCATGATTGTTTGGTGTAGCGTGCCAATAAATTTGATCAGGCAGGACAAAGTCTACGTGATGGAAACACGATGAAGCAAACATCTCTAGCTCTACGGTGATGTGAGTTGCTTACACCAGGACATCAACATTGTCTTCAAGCTATTTTCTTTTATAGCTGTCTATATATATTATAGTCCATTATCAAGATTAAGGTTTTCTATTTACTTCAAAATACACCAATCAGGCATAACGTTATTGCCTAATATTGTGTAGGACTGCCTTTGCTTTTAAAACAGTTCTGACCCATCGAGCATTAACAGCATTAACGTCTTCAGCAAGTCGACCCTGCTAAATCGTCTTTAACTTTTCAGATGCTCTGACCGGTCGTCTAGATGTCACAATTTGGTCCTCGTCAAACTCGCTCAAATCCTTACGCTTGCCCATTTTTCCTGCTTCTAACACGTCAACTTTGAGGACAAAATGTTCAGTTGCTGTCTAAGAAACACACACTAACCAGTGGTTAGGCATTGGACTTTGGATCGGAAGGTCACAGGTTCAAGCCCTAAAACTCCCCTGCTCAGTTGTAAGTCGCTCTGGATAAGGTCGTCTGCCAAAATGCCGCAAATAATAATGATATTTACTTCACCAGTCATAATGTTTTAATGTCATAATTAGGGATGCACGGAAATGAAAATTCTTGGCGAAACCGAAAATCGAAAAAGAGGAAAGCAAGGCGGCGAAACACCGAAAGAAATTATGCCAATTATTATTACCATTGCATTTATGGCTATGACTGTGTACTAACCTTACTAAAATCAAGGCATTTCAATTGCATAAATTAATATTAAAGTTTCAAAGAATAAATCAATTACAAATTATGAAAATATTTATTTATAGCACATTGCAACAATGCACAGGATAAAATAAATTAAAATTCAAACTTAAATGCACTCATGTGTACATTAAATAATAATGTACAGGCCCTCTGGCCTGCTGAAAGGTTGTAAAATTAAATATGTTCTTTCATAAAACAAAGTGCAACTGCTTAAAGATACAACAATATCACTGGGAAACTTCCTGCCTTTTCAAAACGTCCATACAGACAGAGTGCGCGTGCTCGGAGGGTTTGCTTTTCTGTGCCGTGTTCTCTCATATTCAGCATAGCGATCGGGATGTTTGGATTTCAGGTGATAAATTAAACCCGACGTGGAGAAAGTCTTTGCAGACGCACCTCCTCTTTAAATTTCGGCATTACATGTTTTTCAAATCGCTATCCGTGGGTCTTTCTCAGATATACTGAAATCGTCCACACCGCATACATGTTGCTTCAGACATGCACGCGCAGGCAGCGGTTTCTGTTTGCGTCATCACAACAAACTGTATTGGCTGTGTTGTTTCGGTGATCAAAGTCTTTCGGTCGAAAACCGAAAATGCACTTTTGGGCCATTTTCGGCCGAAAATTTTTGGTGGCCGAATATTCGGTGCATCCCTAGTCATAATGTCAATGTTATGTCTGCTCGGTGTATTATGAAATAATAAATGAGGGGAACCATGGTGACTTTTATTTTTAATGTAATACAGTTTGATATAATAGACAGACAGACAGATACAACTAAACTGTCATTGCATAGTACAGGTACACAGCAACGAAATGCAGTTTAGCATGTACCAGAAGTGCAAAAAGTAGCAATTGTGCAAAGAGACAAGTGCAGATAAATATGTAGTATATGTACAGCATGTAATATATATATATATGTATATATCAGCCAACAGCCTTTAATCAAGGTTGACTATTGGTCCTTTATAGGAAACCTCTCTCTTAGAGGTTGCAAGTTTATTCTTACTTAATCTTAAGTTAGTATGATTAATCATTGTTTCCGGTGCTGTTTTTTATATATATAAATATATAGTCCACTTACTGTGCATCACTCACATGGCACAGTAGTTCCTAACTGAGTCATGTCAGCATGCGCCACTTTTTCACTAGCCTTAAATTAATAATGACACTTACTCTGAATATGATCTTCAGTGCTCTTTTGAAGCTCTTTAAAATGAAGGAAGCACTCCAGTCTTCAGAAAGAAAAGAAAAGGCTAAAGCATGCCCCGTGCTTGGGAGTTATGGGATGTGAAATCACAGATATGACTTAAAAACATTTGGGAAATTGCCTCTATTTCATTTGACCTCTGGTAAGTTCCAGTATACTTAAACATGTAGAAGTGGTTCCAAACCCCCCCTCCCTCCAGGAAGTGTGTGGATGAAGGTTGCTGTGAATAGAGATAAAGAAGGAGAGAGAGGGGAAAAAAATGGGCTGGGAGCGGAAAGGCTGAAAAGGAGTGCCACAGATTAGGGGTCGCTCTCTGGCCGATTTGTTTGCACAGTAACCTTTCAAACAATGATATTTCTTCCTGATGAGGTCACAAGGAATGCTTGCGAAAAGACTTGCACAACGACTTGATAGACCAATGTGTGTTTGGAAACAGCATCCATTATTTGCCAACATAAGCATCCTACACTCTTTAACAGAGACATTTCTGTGAACGACTGAACCTGTCTGTGGGGATTTAGTTCCACAATTATGCCCCATGTTTAGCTGAACGAATGATTCTGTTATTTGCCATCAGCTGCTCAGGAACCTTTTAAGTTGGAGCTGATGCGCCAGTGTTATCGATGGAAATGATCAGCCGGGAAGATGCGGCTGTTGGGAAGGAAATAGGAGACAATAATGCTATGCGTTACTTAGTTACTTCGAATACTTCTTGTTTCAGTGCTTTCAAGAAAATGGTGCACTGTGTAGTGAATAGGAAAGCAGCAGTAATTATTATGTTTGTACATTTAGTAGTTGTTTCTTCACACTTTTCTTGTTTTCCAGGCAGTAAGGAGAGCACCACTACTCTGGTAAAACAGGGGATTTTGGAGCACAGGGAGGGCCCTTGGGGTCGCTGGAATACCTGCCATGTGGAGCTCACACCCTGCGAGCTGCGGATCTACAGCGTGGACAACAGTGGGAACAGGCAGCTGTGTACAGCCCTGTCACTGTCACACTGCCAGAGCGTGGGTGCACCTCAGCCTCAGGGCGGCCACGTGCTGCAAGCACTTTTCTTCAACAGCACTCGGTTGCAGCTCCGTGCTTCCTGCCACTGGGAGGCTCTGGAGTGGCGTCGGCTCCTTTGGGAACGTGTCCTGGTTGCTCGTCCAGCTCATCGTCAGGGCGAACCGTCATCTGCTGCTTCTCCGAATCCCCACGATCTGGATCCCACTGCGGTCTCTGTGCCAACAACTCGTCCACTGGTGCGTCCCAAGGCCTTGCCCTTATTCACCCAGCACTGTGCCGATGTGCTCAAAGTAGGCCTTCTGTACCAACTCAGTGACCTCAATAACTGAGCGCCTTCACCTTTGTGCTCAGGCACCCAACTGCAGGCCTTCCAGACCGAGGCCGAGGGCCAGTGTGAGCCCGTCCTGCGGTTCACTCTCGCCTCTTGCTTGGCCGTACAGCGGGATGAGACCAATGAAGGAGTCTGTGGTCGCTTCCAGGCCATCTTCCCAGATGAGGTGCTGCGTCTGCGGGCCGAAAGTGAGCCCCAGGCCCAGGACTGGGTGGAGGCCGTGCGTACAGCCGTCGCTGCCCAGAGACCTCAAGGAGAAAACAGCCGTATAGCGCCACCTGGAGTACTAATGAGGAGCAGGCCAGCTCGGGAACGTCGCCAAAGGGAGGCCCAGAGAGCTAAGCGTCAATCTGTTACAACAAGCTTCCTGAGCATTCTCACTTGTTTGGCTGTGGAGAAAGGCCTTACTGCTCAAAGCTTCAGATGTGCAGGCAAGTAGCATATACTCCATATGCAGCATTAAAGAATTTCTCTGCTATTTTATTTAATTCCAAATACCCTTTAATGTCTACTCATTGTATTTGTTTTGCTTTCAAACAGTTCTAAGTGAATGTTATCAGACATGTCTAAATACTAAGGATGTAACGGTACACAAAATTCACAGTTCGGTTCATACCGGTTTTTAAGTCACGTTCCGGATCAAATTTGGGGATTTGTAGGGAAGAAATGCAAAAAATTGCTTGTCGTTTCTTTTATAACCACAGTTTATTATTATTAACATTTGTGAACATCAACAGTTTACACTTTTAAACCAGTTTTAAATAAAATGCCTGCTTGGTTAAATAATATATAAAATAATATTTGTATAAAAATTTAATATATTTAATTAAAATAGAATAAATCAAATGAACGCAATACAATAGAGTAATCGATTAAATTGGCACAAATTCAATTGATTAAAAAAGTTAAATCAACGGAAGTACTGATGTATATGTAAGTTTTACCTTTAATATTTAATTTTCTAAAGATATGTTCTTAATTGTTCCACTTATTTCAACAAATGTTTTCATTCCTTCTATTCCTAATTCATTCACTACATTGACTTTATCATTCATCATCACGATTTTCTCATTTTAAGAGAAATACATGAAGCTGAACATAAAACGGACAAGAATCCGTATCACTAGCATTGCCGATGACCAGGAAGTGGCACCAATTTTGTGCAGAACAACACACTACAAATCATACTGTTATACATAGTGACACTGTGCTAACTCTTGTGCCTTATTTTTCACCTCTGGGATTGTTGTGTTGGTTTAATAATAATAAATATATCGCTAAAAGTGTGAGGCGAAGACTAAACAAACTTATGTCCACCACTTAATAATTTTGTGAGGAAACTCAGATTTTAACTGTGTTCCGCACATAAGAAAGATTGCATTCGTACACAAAATACGTAACACCCTACTGTATACAATTCTCTCTTCAAGTCTCCATGTGCACCTGCAAGAAATATCAACTTACAAATGTCACATCGACACAATCGATTGTTTTTGACCTTTTATGACAATTGTTTAGTTTTTTTGTAAATTAGACGTCCAGTTTAGTAACATTAAGTGCCATAGGGATTTAACTTTTAAGCTGCAATGTTTTCTAGAGATTTTCCATTGTTTAATTCGGTGACATCACCAAGCGTCCTGCTCCTCAACTTTTGGTTAAGCCAGACCGCACAGAATCATTTTCTGTTACTCAAACAAACAAGCATCCATCTCACAAAGAGCCAGCGGTGAATCTTCAGTACCGGTCTGTAATTTGCAAATGGGCGCTATCCCCCAACCACTCCATGAGCTCTTTGTTTTTGTTTATGTTTTGCTTCATGACAACGTGGTATTATTCATAGTCGTATGTCGCCTGTCTGTGGTGGTGGTGACGGGGTGGTGGTGCTGGTTTGCTTTGTTGTGGCCGCTTTAGAAGTTTAGGTAGACATAATGGTATTCAGCCCGGGCAGGTCTTTTGAACTTGTGATTTTCGAGAATAAAACGTAGCATAATGCAACATGTTCAGAATCAGGTGACATCTTCAACATACGGTTTGCGTAATTTAGCATCTCGAGGTAAAATTCTACCTCATGAAAAGGCTGTTTCAATCAAGTCTGCCACTGAAATTTTCTTTTGTGTTTGATACTGGAAGTTCTTGCTTTATTGAACTTGTTTTCTTTTTCGCTTTCTTTATTCAACTTTAGCACTTTGAGTTGTTGAATACCAGTTCTCTGCTTGCATACACAGATTTATACCTAGCGGGAAATTTTATAGTCGCTAATTCATTTAAAAAAATTTACATACATCTGGCAGGTGCTCTTATCCAGAGAGACTTACAGTTATCTAATTGATACACCTGTGCAGTTAGAGGTTAAGGGCCTTGCTCAAGGGCCCCAGCAGTGGCAGCTTGGTGGTGCTAGGATTTGAACTCTCAGCCTTCCAATCAGTAGTCCAACATCTTGACCACTGAGCTTCAACTTCTCACTACCTTTACTAACTCATCTGCTGACACTATTTTGCGAGGTACCCAAAGGCACACAGGTGCAGGGTCTGTTGAAGATCTCGTGTTTTCTCCCTTTTTTTTTTTTGACGATCTTAAATGCTTTATAAGTGCTACGAGCGACCTTCAAGTCAAAGTGGCAAGTCAAACATTGAACTTTACAGGTATAAAAGTGGATGCTAGTGTGGCGGTTCTACACGCAGTAGTAAGTGGCTAGTGTGCACTATCATTGACAGGAAACTGCATGTGGTGGTGAAGTTTCTTGTGAACGAAGACGTAAAACCCACTGATATCTACAGAAGACTTGAAGCACAGCACGATGATGAGACGCTCACTTGAGGTGGTAGTTCGCTGATGACAGTGAAGCCGGTTTGACTCGGACTTGAGTCGATATTCGAGTTGCCCAGGTGGAACTCTGTTTTGAATGTGGGATAACTATCATCCTTCCTTTTCTCTGAAAAAACACAAAATGCAGATGAAGCTGCTTACAGAATGTACCTTCTTACATCCTTCCATTTGTCTTTTTCCACCTCACCCCATTATCATTCTTTGTATCCATCCATCTCACCTGCTCGCTTTCTTTAAATGGGCGTTGGTTTTCTTTTGACGTGTCAGAGGATCTGCAGTTGTTTTACACTTTAATCACTTTTCCCTAAACAAATATCACTGGCCTCACAGGACCTTTAAGGAGGATTAGCTGGGAAGTTGTCATTGGGGGGGGTTAAAAGGACAGAGGCTGCAGTAGAAGAACGTAGGGTAGATGCAGTTTCAGCTCATAAATGCAGAACAATGGACCCAGTTAAGGGGTTGGGGGAGGGACTAAAAACTAGTAATGGCGTTTTACTAATAGGAGGAGGGTTTTGAGTTTTGTCTTATTACTGTTGCATTCTATGTGCCGTCCCCCACGTTGGTCTCTCTTTTCCCTGTCAAACCCTCCCTGCCCCCAATTTGTTAGCACCCACAAAAGGTTGCTCTAAATGTCTCTGTCTCAGCTACAGACTTTGGGGTGGGGTC
>NW_025804561.1:0-14066 GCF_014805685.1 Silurus meridionalis | reverse complement strand
CACAGTAATACAGAGCCAGTAAAAGACTGTACAAAACTCATCAAAGATATTTCCTTTACCTACTTGTTATCAGTAAACCACAGACACAAGACATATTTGTGGTAACAGATGCAGGTGAGTGAAATAGAAAAGAAAAATAAAGAGGGATTAAAGATGCCAAATACATCATTCACATTACATTCACAAATATTTTTATTATATACATGACATTTTCTTTTCAGTTTTCTTTCTGATAAATCGTAATCAATCTTTCTGCCTTCATTCATTCATGTGCATGTGTATAAAAGTCATGTTATTTTCTGGATATGAGAAGCTTTTAGCTTCCTGAAGAACAAAATGAAGGCAGAAAGACAAATTACCAACTTCAGAAAGAATATCAGGGGTGAAATTTTGTATTTGGTGATGACAACAGGTTTCAGATTCCAGTCAACAGTCCTAACTATAATGATGTTCATGACAAAACTGGCATGAAGAAACGTGTTCACACATTTTCATCTTCAAATTGTATCACTGGTGATGCCACTAATTCATGCTGATTTTGCCAAGGTGTTAATGATCAGTGTAATTACTGTAAACATATAAATGCTGTGGTGACCCCGTGTAATGCTGCATGATGGCACTGCTGGAGGATTACACCAATGGAAGATTAAGGAGAAAGAGTCTCCAGGGACCATGATGATTTCTCGGCCCATGATGATGACTGAATAATAAGCTGATTTAGATTCCTACAGCTGTGCTCCTGGATCTATGTGATCTATGCAGCTGCAGGACGTGATGACTGGCTTCTTGGTGACTTTAACAACATGTAGAAATTGTAAACATTGTCCTGATGTAGTCTATAATATGACAGGTGACAGAGGCTTCACCTCAGACGCTCCTCACCTCCAGAAATGCAGATGTGGAGCTCTGGATGTCTCAGGTGGAAGACTTTTATACCACCCGGAAAAAGTGTGTAAGATTATCAGGGTGTGTGGTGTTTTGCACAATGTGGCACTGAGGACCAGTTTCTCTCCTCCTGACCTCCCTCCCCTCAGCATTATGACCCCGAGCCACAGCCCCTGCCCCACAAGAGGATATAAACTAAGTGGAAGAATCCATGAGGAGGTCATCCGTTTGTAAGGAAGACAAAAATAATGGTTGTTATTAGTGTTTATTGTGACTCTTTGTAGTAAAAGATTAAAATCAAGATTTAAAAAAAGATAAAAAAAGATTTGACAAGACAGAAATAAAAAATGATCAAAAGACGAGACAATCTACAAGATACAATAGCTTTACACTCAGCTTTATACTATTGACTATAAGTGTAAAACTATCATAAATAGCCATAAGAGAAACAGAAAGAGGAAAAGGCATGTTCAGACTCTCTGTTTCTCTTGTCGCCTTCTTTTTCTATTTCTCCTTTTCTTTTGAATGTTTTCTTGTCTCAGCTGAGCAACAATTTCCTCCCATCGCTCTCGGACTCTCATATAATGATCTGTTTTATTCTCTGAAGTCTTCTTTTCTTCCTCACAGAGATTCTGGGTATCCTGGAGCCCCCTGTTGGTCTGAAGCTGTAAGTTGTTCCTCTCCTCTATGTCAAGTTTAGTTTTCTCTCTTTCATCCTCCTGTTTTTCTTTAAAATCCAACGTGGGCTCAAACTGAGCAACACGTTCCTCCAGTCGCTCTTTCTCTCTGATCAAATGATCTCTCTCCTGCTCTGCACTATTTTTTATTTTCTCACAGTGATTCTGAGTATCCTGGAGCTCCATGGTGGTCTGTTCCAAAGTGAGCTCAAGCTGAGCAACATGTTCCTCCAGTCGTTTTTGTTCTCTCTTCCAGCTCTCTCTCTCACATTTTACAGTTTTCTCCAGTTCCTCATGGATTTTCAGGGAAGACTGGAGCTCCATGGTGGTCTGTTCCAAAGTGACCTCAAGCTGAGCAACATGTTCCTCCACTTTCTTTTGTTCTCTTGTCCAGCTCTCTCTCTCACATTCTACAGTTTTCTCCAGTTCCTCATTGATTTTCAGGGAAGACTGGAGCTCCATGGTGGTCTGATCCAAAGTGACCTCAAGCTGAGCAACACGTTCCTCCAGTTGTTTTTGTTCTCTCGCCCAGCTCTGGCTTCTCTCAGTTATGTCCTGTTCCTGCTGCTTCGCTCAGAAGCCAAAGTAGCCTCCAGCTTTTGCACCGTCTGTAGCAGAATGGCTTTCTCTTCTTTCTCTTCTGTTATCTTCTCTATCATTAGAAGAGAAAATGCATCCAAGTCTTTCTCTACTTTCTCCATGTGTTCCAGCTTCTCCTTCATTTCAGCAATCTGCTTAGTTTTCTTTCTTCTGGTTTGAAAAACTCTCAACCTTCTGAAGAGCTCCATGTTTATGCCTCTTTACTCACAAGCAAAAACCTTGGAAATGAGAGAAACAGAGACGTTTCCAATTATAGACGTTGCCTTACTGTGACGTCACAGGCAGATGCCCCGCCCTCCGTCTGTGACGTAACCCGGTCTCTTTAACCTGACACTATGCGCATGCGCACATTACAGAGGTAAAGAGCGGATAAAATATCATGTCTTCACAGCTTTTCTGTTGTTCCTGAGAGAAGAGCGATATTACAGTCATAAATAAGATAAAACGGCTGTAAACTGTGTATAAAGCGAGTGAATCCGAGTTGAGAACCGGAAGTTGACCGGAGTGACTCTATGAATGTTGCAGAATCATAAATGACCAGTAGGTGGCAGTGTGATGTGTATTAGAGCTCACTGTCACAGCAGGTAATTAGAAGTAGGAGCTCTAATGACGTCATTAATAGCGAGGACAAGACACACAGCAGTTTGGGATTCTTTTATTGACTTTATTGATGAATTGATTTGGAGTATGATTGTGTTTCTGATCAAAGTAAGTTCATGTGTATGGAGTAAAACAACCTGTACATTTCTCACTTCCAGACAGTATTATGAGATGTTCATCTGCTGGAAGTTCATGTTTAATGCTGCATGTTTTATAGGATTTATGAGCTGGAATAAATGTCCAAACATCTTAAATCAACACTGAGTGATTTTTTGGTAGATATTAGATCTTTTACATATTATTAATTTTTTAATATCTGTGATTTAAATACACATTTATAAATATAAAGGCTTTTAGTGTATATTAGAGATTAGAACATAAACCGACACAAATTAAATACAATAAAAATTTATTAACTGAAATAAAACATCAAAATATAAAGTTTCAAAATAAAATCTATCAATACATTTAAAATTATAACAATATATAATAATAATAATAATAATAATAATAATAATAATAAGTTAAATACAGTGCAGTATTACAGCTTAAATATTTGAATTTATTTCAGATCAATTTTATTCATCCATTAAATAAATGGTGTCAGCGTCAGAGTAGTGTATTTACATGATCTGTTTCAGGGTTTTCACGAACACAACTCTGTTATTACTGTTCTCTTTTCACAGCACCGTCTCTTTCAGTTCTAATGAAAGTTCTCATGTATTAAGAGGGAATTTTATGAATGATCAATAATGAAACACCTTCATTACTGTTAGTTATTTACATATTTATTTACAGTAATAAAACTATTTCTGTAAAAAAGAGAAAGAAATAATAATGAAAAGCAAAATAAATAAAATGATGAATTCAGTGGAGCAGACCGACAGCACGATGACCTGAAAGAGAAAAACAGAGATGTGTTACTTTACATAATGTGTGTGTTTGACCGGTACACAGTGTGTGTGTTTAGTAAAGTTTTGTAGGACATTATGAGGACAGTATGACTTACGCTGTAGATGGAACCACTGCATGTTCCTGGATGGATGGAGGTAGGGCTTGGTGTGGCGGCTGCTCTCTGTCCACTGCTCAGCCATAGTGATACACAGTGACCTCCTGCTCACCAGCTTTCCATTCAACTCTCTGATGGCATTAGTGTCTTCATCCAGAGAGGAATATCAGACAAATCCAAAGCCTTTGGACCGTCCATTGTGCAGTACCACCTGTAGAAGTGAGTGAGGAGATACAGAAAGCAAAACATGAGCTTTACATCACTCTCATGTAGAAAACCATGAGAAATAACAAGCACTGTCTGTATCCATAATATAAACAGAACAGCTGTGTTCTTTTATTAACAAGGTTCTGGTCTCACTGGTGAATGAACAATGAAGCACTTTTATTTAAAGGTCATTTTCTGAGAGCAGAAACTTGCTGCAAGTGTACACTGGTTCTGGTATAATAGAGGATCTAATCCTAATTCCTACAGAAAACAGAACAAATTCAGCATCCAATGTTTGAGTGCATGTGTGTGTTTACATTGCTGAGTTTAATAATACACACTGATCAATCACTCAGTGTTAAACCATTTATTACATGTGACCAAACACAGCTGTGACCAAAACCTGCTCCAGATCATGAAGGTCTCTATAAAACACACTGGAAATAGAATCAGAATAGTTCCTGTGTGTCCAGTCTGAGAGGCTGTGGTGTGAATCGCCTGTTCCACTGCTGCTGGTTTTCTTTTCCAGGATCTGCCACTGGAACATCTGTAGATGCAGACAATCATCTCATGTTAGCATCCAATCAGAAGGTACATTTGCTAACATGCATAGTTCTCTTCTGTTTTGAATCTTTAACTGCACTTAACACAAAACTAATCGGACGGCTTTGACTCACTCTGTGGATGGATGTTCTTGTTGGCGTTGGGTCTTGGGTCTGGGCAGGGTTTTGAAGGCGAGATGGTTTCTACCTTCATGCCGTGACTTCGCCCCTGGGTGGTCTGAGAGGGACTTAAGTACACAGTCCTGCTGCCCAGCACCCTGCCGTTCATCTCCATGATGTCTACTCGAGCCTCATCAGGAGATGAAAACGCCACATACCCGATGCCTTTGAGCGCCTGTTCTCCATCATGACCTGTACGGGACAGCGAGCAGAAACACAAAGCAAAGAGTGCACATCAAACGTGTTAGAGGTTCACAATATCAGAGCTCTCCACATTCAGAAAATACTCCAGCTGAGTACAGGGAGGAAACCCCAAGTTACTGGGAAAGAAGGAAAATGTAAGGATCAGTAGTTATAAATGACGTGTGCAGTGAGGACAGTCCCAAATCTCAGGAACACTTCGTACACGTCCGTCATCCACAGTACAGTCCAGATTTCTCAGCAGCAGTGTGACTGTCTACAGAACAACAACATCCAGTGTGTTCATCACTTCATTTACATTTCTTTAGGTTAAAAAAAACAGGAAGCATTCAGCATTAGACTTTTGAGTAAGTTGTGCTGTGTGATTCGTGATAATCAGTCACACTCAGACTAATAAATAAAAAAGTCAGACTCATAAATAATATTTTACCTGATTATCTACACACAGTTATACATTTTCTCACATTCTCTAAAGTCTCCAAAAGTCCAAAGGACTTCAGCCTGTTCTTTTGATCCTCCACCTTCTCCTCCACCTTCTGCTCCTCCACCTTTAAAGAAGTGTCAGATAGAGATGGGTTATATATAACATTCAACATGCGCCCAATATTACAAGAAGAGTATCTGTTCTTGATGAAGACTGTTTGTTCAGGTGAAATAACACAAGGCAGAACTTTCTCCAGACGGCAGGTCAGAGTTTTGCTAAGATTTTTGTATCCTGGTCCAGGTGATTTACCAGAAGGCAGACTTGCTAAGGCTATTTCTGTATCAGATATAAACTCATCCAATTGTAATGCTGTACCTACACTTATTGTAGGAATACATACATTTTGAAAAAGGCCTCTAATGTTGAAGTGTCAGCAGATAAAGGAGCAGTATATAGTGATTTATAACATTGGAAGGAAACAGTCATTGATTGTTAATACTGGAGTGTAGTGGTCATCATGTCTGTTTTATATGCAGAAGGTCTTGGGTTTGACCCACAGTGGAGACATGCTCTTGAGCCATTTTGGAATGTTTTTTCTCCATTACTGATACAAGCACAATGCAGAAACATGCTGTTTATTTATTTCCAGGATTGAGTAACAATTTGTAATATATAAACCTTATTCATGTTTACAACCTGCATGGTCCCACTGGGAGTTGAACTCAGAACCTTCTGCATGTAAAGCAGATGTGATGACCACTAACCTATGGATCCACACAATCACCTGCACAGCATAAATAAGCATAAATAATGATTAGGTAACATGTTTTCAGATTGCAACAATCCAGTTTTGGGAAACTCAATGTACCCTCAGCTTTCTATTCTCAGTTAAGTTATTTTCAAATACAGTAGTACATGATTAATTCATTAATATGAGGAAGATTAATCCTCATCATTGATCTTCATAGAGTGGCTGAGAGGATCTACTCTAAAAAGCTGGAAAATCAGTTTTCAGCCAACGACCCTGCTTCAGTGAAGGAAGGCCTGAGAGACATGGTGCAGTCATAAAAACCTGGAGCTTAACACGCTCAAAACAGTGGAGATGATTGTGGATTTTAGATGAACCCCCCCTGCTCTCCCCCAACTCACCAAAATGAACAGCACTATGGCAGCAGTGGAGTCATTCAGGTTCCTGGGCACCACCATCTCTCAGGGCATGTAATGGAACAATCACATCGACTCCAGTGTTAAAAAGGCTTAACAGAGTATGTACTTCCTTCACCAGCTTAGAAAGTTCAACAGGAGTTGCTTTAATAACTGTCTGGTTCTGCTCAGCTGTAAAATCAGACATCAGAGGACTACAGAGGACAGTTTAGACGGCTGCAATGGTTATCGGTGTCCCCCTGCCCACTTTTCAAGAACTGTATACATCCAGAGTGAGAAAAAGGGCTTTGAAAATCATGTTAGCCACTACACAATGGAACCAGTTAAGGGACCCTAATGGTGGAATTTATTTCCTCTAACAGGATACGGTTACTTTATATTTACTTTCATTGTATTTTTTATTTAAAACTTGGCCACCTAGCACATGGGGCTTTTGTCTCTCCTTATTGTTTTACGACCACTTTTGTGTGTGAAGCAGAGGTGATCACAACCACGCTAAGCTCCTGAAATACTAGACGTTTGCTGATAATTCAACATGATGATATATTTTCTGTGTTTTAGACCGGATGTTATGTGAAGCACGTTATGTTGTACATCTAAGATCATAAATAACCACAGGGTTAACAAGGCTAAGAATCCCCTATAACTATAACTCAATAATCACGTGTTTAGCATTAACGTTAGCCAAAACTGATTCACAGAAAGCAGAGGCAGAGGATTCTGTCTGGTCTTTAAGCCGTCCTTTAACGCAAATCAAGCAAAGATTTATCCAAAAAGAAAGATTCATTCTCAATTTAGCATTTGTAATTAGCATTAGGCGTATGACTGTGTATCATATGGCTTTGTATGATTCTTTGACTTAAATACTAAAGATTCTATTAACTCGATTCACAACCCACAACCCATTTACAGTGCCCTCCACACAATTATTGGCACCCCTGTTTAAGATGTGGTCGTGGACTTCAAAAATTCTCCTTTTTTAAACAACATAGAACCCGCAAAAAAAAGAGAAAATCCAACCTTTATTTAAGTACATTACTTTGGTGGTAAAAAATCACACATTTAGAAAAAGAAAAAAACTTGAAATCATGTGTGCTACAATTATTGGCACCCTGATGTTAATACTTTGTACAACCTCCTTTTGCCAACAAGACAGCACTTAATCTCCTCCTATAACATTTCACAAGATTGGAGAACACAGAGAGAGGGATTTTTGACCATTCTTCTTTGCACAATCTTTCTAGATCATCCAGTGTCCTGGGTCCTCTCTTATGCACTCTTCTCTTAGCTCGCCCCACAGGTTTTCGACTGGGTTGAGGTCTGGGGACTGAGATGGCCATGGAGGACCTTGAGTTTGTGACTGCTGAACCACTTTTGTGTAGATTTTGCCACATGTTTTGGATCATTATCCTGCTGAAAGACCCAATGACGACCCATCTTCAGCTTTCTGGCAGAGGCCATCAGGTTTTTATTTAAAATATCCTGGTACTTCAAAGCGTCATAATGCCATGCACCCTAACAAGGTTCCCAGGGCCTTTGGAAGAGAAACAGGCCCACAGCATCACAGATCCTCCACCATACTTCACGGTGGGCATGAGGTGCTTTCGGCATACTCATCTTTTGTTTTACGCGGACCCACTTAGAGTGTTTGTTGCCAAAAGCTCAATCTAGTCTCATCTGACCAAAGCACACGATCCCAGTTGAAGTCCCAGTACCGCTTAGCAAACTCCAGACGCTTTACGCCAGGAGTGTTAGTGAGAAAAGGCTTTTTCCTTGCATGCCTCCCAAACAGCTTGTTGGCATGTAGAGAGCGTCTGATGGTTGTTTTGGAGACTCTGTGACCCCAAGATGCCACTCTTTGATGCAATTCTGTGACGGTGAGCTTGGGAAATTTTTACTTCTCTTACCATCCTCCTCACTGTGCGTTGTGGCAAGATAAACTTGGGACCTCTTCCAGCCTTGTTTGTCACTGTTCCAGTTGTTTTAAACTTCTAAATGATTCCTCTGACTGTAGATACCGGCAAGTTAAGGCGAGTGGCTATTTTCTTGTAGCCATTGCCTGACTTATGAAGGTCATACACATCTGCCTTACTTGAATGGTGTGTTCTCTTGTCTTTGCCATGTTGACAAATGGGTAAGAGAATTAGGCCTCTGTGTCACGTCATATTTATACCCCAGGAAACAGGAAATCATGAATTACTAATTAAAAGTCCCTAGATACCCTGACCAACCTTAGCAACTACAGAAAAATATATATTAAAAAAAAACAATTAAATTTTTCAGAGGAATTGTTAGGGGTGCCAATAATTGTGGGACACATGATTTCAAGTTTTTTTTTTTTCTAAATGTATGATTTTTTTTAACCACCAAAGTTATGTACTTAAATGAAAGGTTGGATTTTTCTTTTTTTTGCATTTGGGTTCTATGTTGTTTTAAGAAAAGGAGAATTTTAGAAGTCCATGACCATCTTAAACAGGGGTGCCAATAATTGTGGAGGGCACTGTAGCTAGGCTAACTAACCAGCTAGCTATTATTAGCTTTAATAGTTTTCTTCATCAGTCTAAATATCAGATTTTTAGTGAACTATAAGTAAAATTATGTACTAATGTAACTTATGTAATCTTATTAACTTAAATATAGTTTTATTTATCTTTAGTCAAAAGTAGACGTTTCTAATAAACTAACAAACACAAAAGCAGCGCTAGCAAACCCGGTTAGCATGAGGCTAATGATGATGTCTCCTACACCATTAGCCAAAAGGTCCATTTCTGCTCACTGCAACATTTATGGAAATATTATCACTCTTTATTATCATTCTTTATTTATTTTAGACAAATGTATCCACTTTTTCCTGCAAGTCTGTGATCTTTATGCTAATGATCAGGAATAAACACAAAATGAGGAACATCGCTTTTCCCCTCTTCACTCCGGTACCGATGATTAATAATAATTATAATTATAATAAATGATAAACTGTGTTTTAAAGAGAATAAAATCCATAAAGCTCGGAAACTCACGATTCCAGGTGTCTACAGTTTGTTTTATCCCGGCAGATGGTCTTTCCGCAGTACAAAAGATTCATTTCGGTAAATTCGACTCCTTAGATTCAGTTCAAGTAACTCGGTTCAAGAGAGTTCGGTTCGGTCACTTCTATTCAAAACAATGAGGTTCAGGAGAGTCGGTTCGTTCAGCTCGACCGAGCGTGGGCGCCGGGGTGTGAGGTCACAGTATGACACGCGTTTATAAGTCAGATCATGCTTTTGTTTTTCATTCGTGAATTTACTCATTGTAAGGAAAGAGACACTAAAATGGAGCTCTTTAGAAGATTTAGAGAAAAACGCAGGAGACAGAAGACATATAAACAGATTAAGGAAGAAGAGGAGAAGCTGGAACACATGCAGAAAGGAGTTACAGATTGGGATGCATTTCTAATATGATAATAGAGAAGATAACAGAAGAGAAAGCCATTCTGGTACAGAAGGTGCAACTCTGGAGGCTACTTTAGCTATGGAGCGAAAGCAGCGTGAACAGAACATAAATCATAGAAACGACACACACCTCCAGAACATCACCGAGCTCCAGTCTTCCCTGAAACTCCACGAGGAACAGGAGAAATCTGTAGAACGTGAGAGAGAGACAGAACAAAAGCAACTGCAGGAACGCGTGTTGCTCAGCTCGAGGCCAGTTTGGAATTTGAGAGAAATAAATGGGAGGAGAAAAGCAAGAAGGACCAACTAGACATGAATGAGAGGATCAACTTACCGCTTCTGACCATCAGAGAACTCCAGGATTCTCTTAATCACTGTGAGGAGAAGAAGGATAGAGCAGAGCATAAGAGAGATCATCTGATGAGATACCAGAAGCTACTGGAGGACATTCAAGAGCTCCAAGAGACCGTGAATCACTGTCGCCTTCTGCTTCAGATGATCAAAAAGACTACAATAAACTCAAACATACAACTGAGCATATCATTTGAACTCACACCTAGAGGACGACTGATACAGGATGACCAATATATGTTGCTGATTTCTTTTGTCCGATATGTTTGGCCAATTATCATCCCCCCTTCATCTCATAAAATCTAACAGTTAATTCATAAGAAATGATACAGAACATTTCTTAAATGATTAATTAATTTGTATTGGAAGATTGTCAAATTATTGTCAAATTATGTCAAATAAACATTTACCATTAAAAAAATGTCAATGTCCAGCTGGTTCAGCATCTTCAGCATGAATTCCACTGATGCTTTCAGGTGAACTCTTTTGGGTAATTTTCTTAAAATATAAAAGAAACTGACTGTAGACTCAAAAAGTTTGAAGATGCGGAACACAGACACACTGATTATCCTTCTGTATCCTTCCCATGTATCTCTCAGTCTTTTAACACGCTACAATCCATCACGCTCCCTGAGATCTCAAAACTCTGGGCTTCTAGTAGTTCCTAGAACAGCAAAGTCCACTAAAGGCGTAGATCATTCTCACATTTAGCTTCTAAACTCTGGATCAGTCTTCCTGACAGTGTTCGGGGCTCAGACACACTCACCCAGTTTAAGTGCAGATTATAAACGTATCTATTTAGCAATGCTTACACATAACATACGTCTCACATCATAACCTTGTGCTCCAGAACATCTCATCACATGCACATTATCAACTTGTGCTGTTAATATCATGAACAGCAGCTCTTCTTATACTCCAGTGCTCATGTTAGTTCTCACTCTCCAGTGTTCTGTATTGTTTAAAGATTTATGATCAAACTCTTGATGTCACCCAGATGAGGATGGGTTCCTCTTTTGAGTCTGGTTCCTCTCAAGGTTTCATCCTCATAACATCTAAGGGAGTTTTTCCTTGCCACAGTCACCACGGCTGCTCATCAGGGATAAACACACAATTCACCTTTAACTGTTGATTTCTGTAAAGCTGCTTTGAGACAATGTCTGTTGTGAAACCCCCAAGGTATTATCTATACTGTAGAATTGATCATGTCATGTGATTTGGTCACATTGAATCTATTTAAATGCAACCAAAATCAAGAACATCGTGTTCTATCTGAACGTTTCTTTTTCTTTTCCAAAGGAACTCTGGTATTGAAAACCAGCTTCTGGCACTTAAAGGTGTGTATAGTTTGAATGTTTCTGCTTTCAGTGTGTAAGACAGTACAAGCACATTATTACTGCATGATACATTTCTATCAAATCAGAGGTGGCAAAAGTACACACATCCTTTACTTAAGTAGAAGTGCAGATACTCATGTTTTAAAATACTAAAAGTTGAAGTACTGATGATACTTTTTTACTCAAGTGAAAGTAAAGAAGTCTTGGCTCTGACATATACTTCAGTAAAAAGTACTTATTACTTCTACCTGTTTTAGTGTCACACTGGTAACTGGACCTCACCTCATATTAATATTACAGTGGAACCCGGTTATGTCGCCGGCATCGAGACAAACGAAAACCAATATGGCAGCAATATATTAACATGCTTGAAATTTCTTTATGTACATGATGTGAGTTATTAAATGAGAATGTACATGCACGTGTTTTTGGAGGTTTTTTTACACAACAGCGTTGCCACGATTTGTTTGATGAAGGCATGCTGTAAAAATTTACATACATGTTTGCTAACAACAAAAGGCATATGTGCACCAACTAACAGCAGAGATTTACCAGTATACAATACAAACCACCGTCCATTCTCCATACAAACCTTTATTATATTCTCCAACATTATAAACACAAAGATCGCTCACAAAATCACAAAAAACGTGCGGGGTGTAGTTCGTTTTTACAAAAAGCTAACCAGTGTCAACAATAAATTCTCGAGTCATTTCACTCTGACACACGGCTCTGAAAAGTGTCCTACACCAGTAGCATCTGTAAGACTTGATTTCTCCGCCACTTCCGTGAGTTCTGAGGCTGCACAGTGCCGTCTCACTACCGTATTTTCAGCGATATGAGACGCACCCCTGTGTGAGGGGATGTAAAACTTTCTATAAGATGCGTCTTATATACGCAAAAATACGGTAGTGAGATGGCGACGTGGCAAAAGCCAACGTTGGTCATGCGGATCGAGATAAACGACGTTAAGTGGCAATTTTTCCCCCCTTGTGCTCGAGATAATAGGGTTCATCGACATAAAAGAATCGACATAACCGATGAGAACATGCTAAGACAAAGCAAGAATTTGGCGGCTCCACTTCAAAAACGTCGACTTAATAGGGTTGGCGAGTTAACCGAGGGCGAGATAAGTGGGTTCCACTGTAGATATATGTATATATGTGTGTGTATATAAACTGGAAAAAAGAGATTGTGAAATTAGACTTGCTAAACAGGGTGAGATAACTTCATTATAATCCATGTCTAGTTTAAGTTTTATCAGATGAAGGGTAACTTAGTGTGCAGCACTGCATTATTGTGTGGGTCAGGGGTCATTTGATCTGGTGTAGAATACCTGGGGGATTTGGGGGACATTTACATTTAACAATGTAAATTCCTGTGTTCACGTTTTCAAGACCCAGTCTAAAAGGAGTAAGAGAAAATAAAACCTGTCAATATACCCATTTTATTATTATTATTACATTTGACTCTTCTGTTCCTCTAAATTTTGAAATGATGGCTACACCCCTGAATGTGTCAGTAATAACAATACAACTAACATTAACAGTCTCCATACTACTCTGTCCTCTACAATCCACAAACTCACAATGTAACTGCTTCTGACCTTCTCTATACTTCTCCATCAACATTCTCAAAGCAAATATTACATCCGTGTTACCTCACATATCTCACAAATGGTCACCTCTTCTCTCAGCCTGGCTTCCACTACTCTTTCCCATAACTTCATGGTGTGACTGATCAACTTTAAGTCAAGTGAAGTTTATTTCTATAGCACTTTTCACAACAGACATTGTCTCAAAGCAGTTTAACAGAAATCAACAGTGAAGGTGAATGATGTGTATTTATCCCTGATGAGCAGCCGTGGCGACTGTGGCAAGGAAAAACTCCCTTAGATGTTATGAGGAAGAAACCTTGAGAGGAACCAGACTCAAAAGGGGAACCCATCCTCATTTGGGTACATCAAGAGTTTGATCATAAATCTTTCAACAATATAGAACACTGAAGAGAGAGAACTAACATGAGTACTGGAGTATAAGATTATAAGTGATGTTCTTTCTGCAGTCTTCTACATTCTTTATGGTTATGGCCAAACCGGATGGGGAGAGAAAGAGAAGCAATGGAGAGGAATTAGCGTAGCTGCTGTTCATGATATTACCAGCACAAGTTGATAATGTGCATGTGATCAGATGTTCTGGAGCACAAGGTTATGATGTGAGATGTATGTTATGTGTAGGCTTTGCTAAAAAGATAAGTTTTTAATCTGCACTTAAACTGGGAGAGTGTGTCTGAGCCCGAACACTGTCAGGAAGACTATTATACAGTCTATGGATGTGACCTAAAGCTAAATCTTTAGGCCACGTCCATAAATCCTCAAGTTAGCAGTTATTAAGCCCTCATCATGAAACCTAATTTGGATCCAAACACGCTATCAAATTACAGACCCATTTTAAATCTCCCA
>NW_025804560.1:0-14067 GCF_014805685.1 Silurus meridionalis | reverse complement strand
ATCTGCTACAAAAATGACTGAGACTAACTGTGACTTTAGCTGCATGGTGGGTTTATGGTGGTGTTTCCAGTTAACAGAAAATAGTTAACAAAACCATGTCAGCAATTAAAACCATTTGCTTAAACCTGGTTTATACACAATCCAAATTAATGCACAACACTTTTTATAATCACTAATTATTATTTACCATTCCTTGTTAAAATAAGAGCAGAAATTGCACAGAAACAAACGAACCAAGGAACTTGCTAGTGAAAGGCAAAAAAACCGGCACACTTCTGTGCACCGTTCTACTGGTGTTACTCTGTGTTTTATCATAAATTATGAAATCCACGTCCCTGACGCTTCTTTTCTACACGATCGGTAAGCGGGATATTTCCTTCTCACGGTACCATGATATCAGCTGTACAATAAATTATTCACTTTATATACGAACCAGTAAACTGTAATAACGTTCAAGTTAACGCAAACACACACACACACTAACCATGTTTAGTTTTTAAGGGAGATCATTTTGAACATTATAAATGATGGAACTGGCAACTCTGAACTACACCTAATGTAAAGTGCAGTTACAGATGCTAAAGTCACAGACATTATTTACACTCTACTTATCTAAATAAATCACTCTCCATCCTTCAGTTATCCTTCTAGTGCAAAGTTATCCTCATACATGTGTAAATGCAATGTATATAATCAGCATTTAGACTGTTACTGGTTGTGTGTAGGAGGATCTGTAAAAGCAGAATTCTAGAAACAACAACTGACATATCACGTGTACATGAGTATTAAGACTCTTTGCAACAACACTTGAAAATTAGCTCTGGTCTGTTGATTAACGCTGAGTTGTTTCTGCGCTTTGACTGGAGTTTACTTGTGGAAATCATGAATATCAATGAGTGTTTAAGTTATTAAAGCTTTAAAACTAGTTTTTTTATATATAAAATATCATTCTGTTTGTGTTTGACTGATTTTTTTCTCTACAACAGGAACTTATAAAAAAAAAAAAAACAACTGTATAGCATAGAAAAAAAAACAAGCTATGAGTTCAGACACCTCCATAGTTCTCACACAGCCAGGAGTATATGATCCAGGAGACTTTTCAAAAGTCTTATATTAATCGAAAAATGCATTTAAACACTATCTTATATAACTACTTTATCAGGATCATGGTTCTGGTGGATCCCAGACTCATTCCTGAAAACTTTAGGGATAAAACAGGAAAACACACGTTCAAGTCTAGACTGAATCTTGTCATGGCACCTACTCTAATGAGAAAAAGAGTGAATGAAGAAAGTAAGCATGCAGACAGTAACCCAGAGCTCAGGATCACAACAGACAGTGAGATACTGTATATTGGTGAAATCACATTAATCTGTTCATCAAATGTTTTAATCGTTTTAAAGAAAAGAAGTAATCAGAAAAGTAAATACATTTTGATAGGATAGTTTTCCACAAACGTAGCTGATTCTTATAATTTGTGTTTAAGTTTCAACAATCAGTCAGACTTTTACTTGCCTCAGAAGTATATACATGCATGTGTTTTGCTACCAAACAGGTGTTTATGCTAACACATTTGGAGCATCATGCAGGCATGGTGAATATCTATCAAAAGCTGAAGAATGCTGTCCAATGTGTAATATAGGTAAGAAATGATGATACTTGCACCATGATATACTGCTTGTTAGGTGATGTAGATGAAGTAAAACGATGTTTTTATTCATATTTGATTCAGCTTGTGATGATTTTATAGAGGCTTTATGTGAACTATAACATATTGGCTCTCTGTTTTCTCATCACTGAATACAATCTCAGTTCATATATTTTTGTTCTGCAGGTTGGTGGTTCTCAGAGACTGTACTGGTGATTACAGTACAACATGTGCTCCTTGTACTAAAGGAACATTCATGAATGTGCCTAATGGTGTAAACAGTTGTTTTCAATGTAAAACCTGTGACAGAGGTAAATATCATTGTGCACATTTATTTTATATTTTATATTTAAATCATCAGGATTTGCTAATCTAATGTTCTGTTTCTAGGGCTTTACATTTTGCAAAACTGTAGCACAATAAAGGACACAGTCTGTGAGGTCTTAGATGGGTATTACTGTGTACAGCACTCAGATGGAGAATGTTCTCTTGCAATGAAACACAGTGAGTGTAAACCAGGAGAACAAATAAAAACTCCAGGTGAGAACTAATGCCTCAGCCTTTACTCTGATCATGGTCACATTCAAAATGCCAATCTGCATCTGTGTTTTTGAACATATAACATTTCAATTCATAGTAAAAATGACATGATTATGGAGCTGTTTTTGGACAATAATGGAACATTGAAATATGTATCTAAAATAAAAGGTTTGGCCATTGCATCTTCAAGCTCCTTGCTACAATTATAGTTATCACTACATCTTACAGAGCATTAAATGGATCAGTAAAAAGTAGTAGCTTCAATTGCACTTAACTTCTGTGAATTATTATTATTTATTTTTTTGCAGGTGTCTGAAAAATGTTAACATGAAAATTTAAAAAGTAAAAATTATAATTGATTTTATAATTATTAATATTATGATTGCATATATACTTGCATCTTTGCATTTAAAAGTAAAAATGGGATTTTTCCTTCCTTAATTACTAACTAAACCAAGTTTAAATCAGTGCAGTACAGAGAGATTTCAGGTGCAGGGTTGGGAAATACTGCATCCCTAAAAACCACAGATGACTGGTTCTATTGTAAAACTGTTGTGTGCTTCACTGTCCTGAATTTGAATTGTGACTTTATTTACAGGCAATAAATCCTCAGACACAGTTTGTAAAGCGTGTCCATCAGGATTTTATTCCCTAAAGGTGTGAGATGCTTTAAATGGAATGAGTAAGTAATTTTTCTTAATAATTTGAACTTTGATATTTTTGGTTGCCTGTTAGATTTTCATCTCTCTGTTGAGTGTAAAAGTGTTCTTTTTTTCTTCAAGCTGTTCACTCAATAATGAGATTGTGGATGAAGAAGGCACTTCTATTACAGATGTTAAATGCAAACGATTAAGGAAGAGATTTGGTCTTATAGCAGCTTTTCTCATAAGTGCAGTTCCTTTACTGTTATTATCTTCATATTGGATGCACAGAGGAGACACAAGTGAGTTGTGTTCGGTGTTAACTTCAATTTTAACGTAATAGCATGTTTACAAATCTATACTGTACAATATTCCTATCTATATTGTAAGTGCTTATTTTCCTTTTTCTTGTTTTACAGATAGAGAATTAAGAGTAAGTGCTGACTTTAAATAATATAATATTAGATTGTAATAACATTTGTTTTTCCATATTGATAAAGTTCACACTGCTTAAAGAAGCATTTTGGTTTTTTTTGCACTACGGATGCTACACTGTGCACAGTCTATTAGCAGGTCTTTCTAACAAAAGTATTACTTGATACTAAGTAATTCATGTTACAGAAAACTGACTTTGTTCAAAAGAATGTGTATGATATTTACCAATTAAACCATAATCGATTAGAGCCTCCTGACGACATGCCATGAAGTCCAAGGAAATCTGTAGACCTCAGAGGCAGGATTGTGTCCAGGCACTGATCTAGAGAAGGGTACAGAGAAGTTTCTGCAGCATTGAAGCTCCCAATGAGCACAGTGACCTCCATCATCCATATCTGGGAGAAGTGTGGAACCACCAGGACTCCTACAGCGGTCCACCTGTTTTTAGTGGCAGGAACTGGGAGACTAGTCAAGATCAAGGAAAGATTAATGCAGCAATGTACAGAGACATCCTTGATTAAAAACTCTTTGGACCTCAGACTAACGGTTCATCTGCCAACAGGAAGACAACCAATCGTAAATTTTGGGCAAAAAAATAAATAAATAAATAAATAAATAACAGATTGAATAAAACCATACAAGAAATCAATCTACATATTAAAATAAAATATTGGTCAAAATGATTGGTTACTTTCTAAATAATAGAAGTATAGTGCATTTACTTATCATTTTATATGTGTGTGTGTGTGTGTGTGTGTGTGTGTGTGTGTGTGTGTGTGTGTGTGTGTGTGTGTAAATAAATTTTTTACAGATATGTGAAAAACAATGCATTGTGATACAAATGCCAATATTAATGAATGCCTCATATCAATGCTCTGTTTACAAACAGTTTTAAACCAAAACGTAGGTCTACTGGTGACTTCTTAGGAAGAATAATTGTACTTTCTAAAACACTGCGAAAACCTTATTAACTGTTGTCAGCTTAATAGTTGTTGTTAATTGTTAGGTTAGTTAAATTTTTTAAGTAATGGGGAGTTGCTGCCGTACTCTACAATTGGAAGATGTAGTCCTTGTTGGATTTGCTGTGGATTTCTTAATACTGTTTGTTCATTATATGCAGGTTCCCACAGAATCCTCACAATTCAGGTTGTGCATTATCAACCAGTAAAGGGTAAGACCTTCCCCATCCATCACATCACAAACATATATGAAAGCCGGTAATATAATATAGAAGATAAATGCTGTTATTACTTTCCTCTAGGGAAGAAAAATCGGGTGATGGATTCACCAGCTCCAGTGGAGCTGAAACAACCTTCCAGAAGAAGAACTGCTCATCACCTGGCCAAAAGGATCCCCAAAGTGGAGCATGATTGTGGCATTATTATGCTGTGGGGGTGTTATTCTGAAGGAGGGACTTGGCAGCTGGTCAGAGTTGAGGGAAAGCTGGATGGACAGAGATCCATCTGAGACGTACCAGTGCCATTTGGAACCCACTTTATGGAGAGTTTTAGCACTGGACCTCTTTGAGTAGCATGGAGAAGCTGGTGTTGGATCTATTATGATCGCAAATGTTGAGCTATTTTGTAAATTGCTCAGTAGCTCCTGGTTCCATAATCTCAAATGACTGTATAAAACTGCAGAAAGGACGTTACTCATAATCTTACATTCCAGTGATCATGTTCTCACTCCCCAGTGTTTTGTATTGTTTAAAGATTTATAATCACACTCTGATGTCACCCAAATGAGGATGGGTTCCCTTTTAAATCTGGTTCCTCTCAAGGTTTCTTCCTCATAACATCTAAGGAGTTTTTCCTTTCCACATTGTTCACCTTAACTGTTAAATTCTGTAAAGCTGCTTTGAGACAATGTTTGTTGTGAAAAGCGCTATAGAAACAAACTTGACTATATTACCCGATTAATTAAAAAATATTGTCAGATAAATCAATTATCAAAATAATCGTTTGTTGCAGCCCTAGTATGGATGTTGCTACCACACAGGCTGGGCTGTTCAGTTTCACCAATGTGGTCTTCAGCTGAGATGCTGTTCTGCTCATCAATGATTTGAGTTACTACATCAGGTGGCCAACCGCGGCTCGCGAGCTGCATGCGGCTCTTGGCCGGTTTCATGCAGCTCTTTTTGTGTGTTTGATTTTTAATGTGCGTGTTCGCTTTGCTTAAGTTCAATACGGTATTTTTAAGACTTAAATGAGCTTGCCCTACTGGGAAACTTTGCGGTATATCAGACCTTGGCATGAGGCCAATCATAAATTACAGGGATGCACCGAGAATTTTCGGAAATACCTAAATCACCGAAACAACACGGCAGAAACACAATTGTAATGACGCAATAAAAAGCGCAGCAGCACGGTTATCTGGATAAGAGAATGTCTGCGGTGTGCGGATAGCGATTTGCAAAACATGCAATGCTGAAATTTCAAGAGGGGGTGTATCTGCAAAGAGTTTCTCCAAGCGGGTTTAATTTATCACCTGAAATCCAAACATCCCGATTGCCATTCTAAATATGAGAAGAACGCGGCGCAGAAAAGTAAAGTCAATCCGAGCATGCGCACTCCGTCTGTAGTGGACGTTTTTGAAAAGGCAGGAAAGTTTTCCAGTGATGGTGCCGAGGCAAAAGGTATAACACAAAAATTATGGATTTCATTGCTTTGAATTGAATTTTCATTTCGGTGCATCCCTAAATTATTATCGTTGGTGTGGCCCTCTGACACAATTCAGCTTTCCCTTGTAAAATTAATTGCCCACCCTGCGGTATATTCATCTTAGGCACATGCGCATTTGACGAAAATACAGTATTACACTCAAGCGAAGTGAACACGCACATAAAAAAACCACAGTCTGTGTTTTCTACCCTGAAACACGTGAAATCAAAGCATCGATCTGTTCTGACTGAAACCCATGTGAAAGAATTGCTTCGAGTGGCAACAACGGAATACGAGGCAGATTTGAAGGGGATTGTTCAAGGCAAGGAATGCCAAAAGTCCCACTAAGTAACATGCATAGTAAAAGAAAAACGCTATTGTAAATTATTATATTTTTGTTTGTGGACTTGGTTAAACAGAGTTTGTGTGTGTGTGAGACAGTGCACAATGTTCATTGTTGAAAATGACTGTCCTGTGGTCTTAGAACTGTAGGAGTCAATTTCTGTCATTATGTTTGTATGTGACATTTACAATAAATCTGGCTGAGCAGAGGTGTGTGTGTGTGTGTGTGTGTGTGTGTGTGTGTAGCCAGGATATAAAAACGCTTTAATCAATAAGGTGTTTCTGATCAATGACCTCTTAATCCGTTTTTTGTTTTGTTGTTGTCGAGTTTCGTTAGATGCAGCCCTTGGATGAGTAAAGTAAAAGAAATTTCCTGTAAGTCTCTAATCTTACACAAGATCTGAACAGAATCTCCCCCATGTGATTTTACATGAATTACAAAATATTTTGCAAAATTTAATGCAGTTTCAAGGCATAGCAATATTTTAAATGGGTTTATACATACTGGCGTAGGAAGTGCGGCCTCAGTAGCCGTTGAAAGGAAGAAACATGCCTTTACTAGCACATGAACTTCCAGTTCCATGTACTGTATTTGTGTTTCATTGTGTAGTGGGGCAGTCTAGGTACCGCCCTCGTAAGCGTGACTGTCGCCTGAATGACTGGTGTGACGCCTATTGGCTGCCATTCCAGGCATATTTAAAGACGCCGGGTATGTCACCTGAGCGTGCATGATCCAATCATTGTCGTTTGTGGGCGGGTGCACGTGGCTTTGCGGGAGGTATGTACCTAGCTGTTTGGCTAATGCTGCTGCTACTAGTGTTTATGCACTGTTAAGTGTGTCTATTGGTTTGTAGCCAGGTTGTGTTTAGGATTGGCGTGACGTTGCTGTTGGGTACAGGCTGTCTTTCACTCCAGGTATGTTAATTCTAGTGGATTAATGTTTGTTGCGGTGTGACTCGTGACTTATGCTTCGATTATATTGCAGTCTGTGTATGCTGATGGAACACCCATATTTGCAGCTCGTTGTTTTTTGGATAAAACTGCAAGTAACTGAACCTGTTTAACAATCTACTTCTGGGTATGTATATCTAGTCCCTTGAGCATTATTTGGATTGGTGTCTCTGACTGATTTGTCTTTATTTTTGTCTATTTTAGTGGGGGTAATTGTTCGCGAGCATTTTGTCACTGTGGACTGCGGGGCAAATAAGTTACTCCCGATACCATATTAAGACTGCACTGTTTGTTCTGCTATTTTTATCTCTCTGTGACCATTGGTATTGGATTTGTCAGTTTTGTTCCCTGTTTAATTGGACCAATTTGAGTATTCATGGATCTTTTTTTCAGTTTCTTCTTTGATTAATTTGTTGTTTTTGTAATTTGATTTGAATCCTGTTTGTTTGTTTTCTTTCATCTTGTTTTCCTCTTTTGTTTTTGTTCTTTTCTTGGACCCTTGGTCGAGCCATTGTGTCTAGGTTCATGAGCTTGTGATGCCAACCTAGCAGAGCTCCTGTCTCTCTGAACCTGTGTGGCCAGTAAATGATCATTCATGGTTCGAACTTGATCCAATGTAAATTGTTAAACTGTATGTGTGTTTTGATTGTTTTTATACTCTTGTTTGTGTTTTTGTTTATTTCAGGAGCTGAAGGCCTCCAGTGAGGGAAGCTAGCTGTTTTGACCTTTGTGGTGGTGGTGCTTCTCTCACAGAGTGTTTTGCCGTGTCCATTGTATCTCCCTCACTTAGTGTGTGTGTGTGTGGGTGTTTGTGCGGAGCATACTTGGGTGAGTGGGGTGTCTTAAGATACTCACTGTGCAGCTAGCCACCCTACTGGTAAGCCTCAGCCTGAAAGTATTTTATTTCTTTTTGTTATTCCTGCCTGGTTAACAGTTCTTTTATATTTTAGCTAATTCTTATTTGAGAAATAAAAGCAATTTTGTATTTACATTCACGTCCTGTGTTTAGTGGAAACGAACCTGTGTGCTTTATTTCGAGTCTAAATTTCCCCGTTTATAGAAACGGGGTGGCGTAGTCTGCTTTCCGTTCTAGTTGTATACTAGTGTCGACTTTTACCAACCACCGCCCGCCACAATTGGATGAAAAAAGCTAAACCAAACAAGAATTAGAGCCATTTTGTGGATGTATGTAATAGAAATGTATGATATTACATTGATTTTTATTTGATTTTGTATTTGATTTTCATTCACTTTATTTCCGTGAAAATAGCTGCCGTTGTTGTTCAATAGAATATTCAAAATAGGCTCATTAAAACACAAACGCACACACTCACACGAGATGAAATGTGCGTAGATCTTTACAAAATACACATGGATTATAAAGCATGTGAAAAGCTTGGATTATGAACTGGGTTGAGCGAGCGGAGTGGAATCTTCAGAAAGGCGCTCTGCGCTCTTAAGGAAATATTACCACTCTTCGCCAGCTCATATGCCAGAGTGCATCTGAGACTGCGTTATTAGTCATTGTATTTGAATTAAATAATTATATGAAATGATCAATCGATTCATTTTATAATCCTACTAGCCTTTTATTTACAGTAAAACCCTTTCCTTTGTGGGAGGACTTTCGTTTTAGTGTCATTGCACAACAATTCATGCGATAACTACTGTAGACGCATCTTGCAGTATGAAGGTTAACGATTAATCGATTAATTGATCGTTAATTTAAACGACGATCGATCATGAGAATTTGTCAAATTGACATCTCTACTTCCTAGTTACTGCTCAACAGGTGAAGGAGTTTTGTCCTGTCTATACCATGCTACCAGAACACCTTTTCCACAAACTAACTAAGGCATTTCCAAAACAAAAACATTATTTTGCAGAAAACACACTGATCAAAATGAGAACACTTTCAGATACCTCCCAGTTATTGGTGTTAATCTGGTACCTGGTGCTAATTTCCTTGATTATCTGTCAACCCCTATTTAACTGGCAGCCTAACTTCCAGTTTCACTGACTCTGCAAGATGGTGGGCCGTTCTAAAGTGACTAAAAGCCCTGGGAGCAGGTTGTCCAGATGAAGGATGATTTATCAGCCATAGCAAGAAAACTTTTCTTGCTATGGCTGATATCATTCAAAATCTGTGATTTCAAGAATATTGAATCTTTACAACATCACAAACTCATTCAAGTCCGCCAAGGCTGGTCGTCCACGGAAGATAAATACAAGAGAGGACAGAATACTGTGGAAGATCCCAATGGGCAATTGTTTCCACACTGCAGCTGGAATTGCTCACCAGTTCAGCGCTGAACAGGGTAAGGATCTGTCTAGTCATACAGTGTCTCGACGTTTAAGAGCATTTGGACTGAAAGCCCACTCTGCAGTGACCAAACCTCTCATTAGCAGAAAGAATCAAAAGGCTAGACTAAGCATGTTGTGTGGACAGAGGAGAACTGGTCCAAAGTTCACTTCAGTGATGAAAGCAAGTTTAATTTATTTGGGTCCGATGGGAAACATTATGTTCCGACAAACTGGAGAAAGACTGAACCCAAAGTGTGTAAAGAAGTCAGTGAAAAGTGGAGGAGGAAGTGTCATGGTTTGGGGCATGTTTTCTGCAGCAGGAGTTGGGCCTCTTATACAGCTACATGGCAGAGTGAATGCAAATGTTTATCAGAACCTTCTTCAACAACATATGGTTCCTTCCCTGCATTCATCACCTCTGGAAAATCCTTGGCGACAAAGTTATGGCCAAGAAACCCACTAGAGTCACCGAACTGTGGAGGAGACTGGAAGAAGAGTGGACCAAAATCACACCAGAGCAGTGTGAGAGACTAGTGCTGTCCTGTGGCCGCAGATGTGCTGAAGTCATTCAGAGCAGAGGCCTGTACACTTCCTACTAATTGCTGACTGTTGTAACCTTCAGAAAATTTGTTGTAATCTTTTCCATGCTACAGTCATTGTTGTTCTCTAATTTTGATCAGTGTGTTTTCTGCAAAATGTTTTTTTTAAATGCCTTAGTTATTTTGTGGAAAAAGTGTTCTGGTAGCATGGTATAGACAGGACAAAACTCCTTCAACTGTTGAGCAGTGAAGATGACATTATTTCAGAATTGTTCAATTGTTTGTAAATTGTTCTCTAATTCTGATCTCCAGTGTGTGTGTGTACGTATATATATATATATATATATATATATATATATATATATATATATATATATATATATAAAACAAACCTTAGCTAGGAAGCTAATGTTTGTTATAAGAAATGTATTTAGGATTACATGACAATGTCAGCAGAAACGTTAAGGAAAGTCATGTCTTAGGAAGAGTAAACTCTCATAATTCCAATTAAGACTGTAAAATAACTAATATAATGCCAGCAATGTCAAAATATAGGACTCACATATGGCAAAGATGTGACTATTGCAGAGATTGTTTCCATTCATTAAAACTGGCAATAGGCAAGAAATACAAGTTCCAAAAGTAAAGGTCAGAAACTAAGAACAAGCAGTGGGTCAGACATATATCAAAACATAGAAGAATAATTGTGCAATTATAATATAATAAAATAATTATAAAAGTATAATAACTTGATATTGTTTAAATTGCACAATGTGATAAATTATTATTATTATTATTAATTATTCTGTGCAATATTAATGATATAATTTCAAGTTAAATTGATCTTTTATTTTGACATGGTTATTGTGTGAGTATCTGACGATGGTTTTATTTTAAAAAATTGGTGAAATGTTGCAGAAGTGAACCTCATAACCGCGTTCATGTCTACATACAGTATATTGAGATAGGAAACACTGGAAACTGCATGAGTGTGCTTCAGTGTGTAGTGAATGAAACTGCTCGACTTTGTCATTCATCCACACACAGACATGCCAGTTTAATATTCAGACCGTTTCTCAATACTTAAACCCGATCATGTACAAACAACACAACAAACTTCCAGAGATCCTACACATCTCCCTTATTCTGACATTTCATGTCTAATGTGTCATAAGATACAGTCCTCAGATAACAAAATAAAATACATTTTTGTAGGTCACTTATTTTACACAAATACTAATCAGACATCTTCAACAATATACAAATAAAACATCAAAGGCAATGCAAAGATCCATAAACAACAAATAAGACTATAAAGGTTTGGTCCATCAGACGAAACATTATTAGAGAATAAAGGTTACAGAAAGTTGTATAGATGCACACGCCTATTGTAGTTGGCGGGGTTCAGGGACAAATGAGACGCCCGTATTTTACGGTGACTGTGTTTGATTGGACGATTAAAAAAAAAAAACACGCCCACCTGTGATCCTTTATTTATTTACGGAACCGAACTCTTGAGTCATTCAGTGGGTTTTTATATATATCTATATATAAACGAAAGAATGCACAGGAAATACAGTAATTGGACTGGTTACTGAGGGAATATTCCGTCTACTGCAACTTTGACAGAAAAAAAAAGACTAAATACTTTGAACTCGGCTACCGATGAAAGTAGAGGACCGCAAGATGAACAGAGGGACTTGCTAGTGAAAGGCAAAAAAAGCACAGTTCTATGTATCGTGACCACATGGTTCTAGTGGTCTTACTTTGTGTTTTATCATAAGTATGAAATCCACGTCTCTGACGCTTCTTTTCTACATGATCAGTAAGCGGGATATTTCCTTCTCACGGTACGGTATTAAATCTGCTGTACAATAAAATTACTTTAACTTTATATACGAACCAGTAAACTGTAATAACGTTCAAGTTAACGCAAACACACACACTAACAATTTAGTTTTTAAGGAGATCATTTTGAACATTATAAATGATGGAACTGGCAACTCTGAACTACACTTAATGTAAAGTGCAGTTACAGATGCTAAAGTCACAGAGATTATTTACACTCTACTTATCTAAATAAATTACTCTCCATCCTTCAGTTATCCTTCTAGTGCAAAGTTATCCTCATACATGTGTAAATGCAAAGTATATAATCAGCATTTAGACTGTTACTGGCAGTGTGTAGGAGGATCTGTTTTGAAGATTTAAGTGAAAGCAGAATTCTAGAAACCACAGCTGGCATATCACGTGTACATGAGTATTAAGACTCTTTGCAACAACACTTGAAAATTAGCTCTGGTCTGTTGATCAATGCTGAGTTGTTTCTGCGCTTTGACTGGAGTTTACTTGTGGAAATCATGAATATTAATGAGTGTTTAAGTTATTAAAGCTTTAAAACTAGTTTTTATATAACATTTTAGCCATACTGTTAAAAAAAAAATCTGTAAAAAGAAAAAAACAGTAAAGAGACTGGCAGCAGGGCTTCCAGAGATAATTTGTTAAATTACAGAAATAACCATATTACAAAATTACTAGCAAAAAAACTGTAAAAAATACAGAATAGACTTTATGGTCAAAAGTACTTAAATTACAAAATATTACTGTTGATAAATAATTTTTAAACTATAAAAAACAGAAATTCTGTCAAAAAACAACCAACTGTCCGATTAATCACCATAAATGTAAGGTTTTAATTTGTTATTTTATAAAACTGATCGGTCCCCTTACATTAATTTACTGTAAAATATAGTTTCTCATGTACAATAACAATGAAATAAATCCAGAAAGCACATATTTGAAAAAGGTTTGTATATTCAATCTCTAAATTAAAAGGCATTTACTGTATAAATACAGATTAATTACAATCATCAAGAAATGTTGGATAAAAATATTTAATTCATAATACACAGACAAATATGATAAGATAAGATAAACCTTTATTCGTCCCACAGTGGGGAAATTTCTTTGTTACAGCAGCATGAAAAAAAAATAAATAATAAATGCAAATATATAAAAGAATAGACGAATAAGACATACTATAATATTACAAGTATATACACACAACACAATATATAAATACAGATGAGGGAAAGTACGTATTGCAGGTTATATTGCACACAGTAGTATTATTAAATAGTAAAACAGTAAAAACAGTAACTATTACACCATTGAACAGTAATAGCAGTGTGTATTTTGGTTAATGGTTCACTGGGAGCAGCTTTTATTGTACAGTCTAATAGCAGCAGGGAGAAAAGACCTTCTGTATCGCTCCTTCAGACACTTAGGATGTAACAGTCTGTCACTGAAGGAGCTGCTCAACGAGGTAACAGTTTCATACAGGGGGTGGGAGGCGTTCTGCAGTAATGATGATTGCTACCATCCTCCTTTCTCCCACCTCCTGTACAGTGTCCAGGGGAATCCCCAGGACTGAGCTGGCTTTCCTGATCAGCTTTTCTAGTCTCTTCCTGTCTGCAGTAGAGATGCTGCTGCCCCAGCAGACCACTCCATAGAATATGGCTGATGCCACAACAGAGTCAAAAAGGTCTTCAGTAGCTCTCCTGCACTCCAAAAGACCTTAGTCTCCTCAGCAGAAAGAGTCTGCTCTGCCCTTTCTTGTAGATTGCCTCAGTGTTGTCTGTCCAGTCCAGTTTGTTGTTTAGGTGGACACCCAGGTATTTGTAAGAGTCCACTCACAATGTCCTTTCCTGAATGTTTACCAATGGAAGTGATGAAGTGTGTTTGTGCCTCACGGAAATCCACCACCAGTTCTTTGGTTTTCCAGCGTTTATCTGGAGGCAGTCCTGGCACCAGTCCACAAAGTTCTGTATAAGTCCTCTGTACTCTGTCATCATCATTCGTGATCAGACCGACGATGGCAGAGTCATCAGAGAACTTCTGTAGGTGACAGGTTGCTGAGCTAAACATGAAGTCTGCAGTGTAGATGGTGAAGAGAAACGGGCAAGAACCGCTCAATGCGGGCTACAGTGTTGCAGACAATCATGTCA
>NW_025804559.1:0-14071 GCF_014805685.1 Silurus meridionalis | reverse complement strand
CTGGCAGAATCATTTTTTCAAAAGGCTTTTTTCTATTGCTCTTTAAACAAAATATTTATTTGGGATGTTTTTGTGTTTTAAAATAAAATAAAATACAGAACTGAAATCAAGGATCTTGGTTTTGTTATATTTTTTAAAAATAATTCTCTCTGAAAATCTGAAAATAAAATCAAGCAGTTGCCTGATTTTAAATTAAAATAATGAAATGTGCTCTCAAAGAAATATTTTCCTGAAAAAAAATTCTCTCTAGGAGCTTGAAAATAAACTGAGCAGTTGCCTCAGTTTAAATGAGAAAAATAAAATAAAATAAAATAAAATAAAATAGAAATAGTCTCAAAAGAAATGTATTTTTTCCAAAGATTTCTGAAAAAGGAAAATGGAACAAGCCGTTGCAACGTTTCGGTTCCCTTAGAACCTTCTTCAGGCAGGCTTGTTCAGAGTATTTGCAAAAAATAATCTTTTCTTTGAAAATAAAATAGCTTCAGGATCAAAAATAAGGCTTGAATGTGTCTCTAGTCGAGCTGGAAGAAGTGGGGGAGATTCAGTTCTCTGAGCAGCCTCTTATATAGGGTGAGAGGCGGGTCCAATTCAAATGAGCCAATGAGAACCATTTCCAAGCTCAATTTCAAAAAGAAACAGTTCTCAGCCAATAAAATACACCTGTTTGTCAGTGTATTGAGAAAGGGCATTTTTTGGAAATTTAATAAAAATGAATGAGAATTTTGCATGATATTATGTTTTAACAGGCATGAGGCACGGGCAGTTAGGTTTGGGGTTAAGGTTAGCGGTTAGGGTTTAGGGTTAGGATTTAGGGTTAGGGATAGAAATTAGGGTTAGGTTTAAGGTTTAGGGTTAGGAATTAGGGTTAGGGATAGAAATTAGAGTTAAGGAAGGCCAGATTTGTGCAGTATACGACTGATTGTTGTCCTATGGACAGAGTCTCCCACCTCAGCTGTAGATCTCTGCAGTTCATCCAGAGTGATCATGGGCCTCTTGGCTGCATCTCTGATCAGTCTTCTCCTTGTATGAGCTGAAGGTTTAGAGGGATGGCCAGGTCTTGGTAGATTTGTAGTGGTCTAATACTCCTTCCATTTCAATATTATCGCTTGCACAGTGCTCCTTGGGATGTTTAAAGCTTGGGAAATCTTTTGTATCCAAATCCGCTTTAAACTTCTCCACAACAGTATCTCGGACCTGCCTGGTGTGTTCCTTGTTCTTCATGATGCTCTCTGCGCTTTAAACGGACCTCTGAGACTATCACAGTGCAGGTGCATTTATACGGAGACTTGATTACACACAGGTGGATTCTATTTATCATCATTAGTCATTTAGGTCAACATTGGATCATTCAGAGATCCTCACTGAACTTCTGGAGAGTTTGCTGCACTGAAAGTAAAGGGCTGAATAATTTTGCACGCCCAATTTTTCAGTTTTTATTTGTTAAAAAAGTTTGAAATATCCAATAAATTTCATTCCACTTCATGATTGTGTCCCACTTGTTGTTGATTCTTCACAAAAAATTACAGTTTCATATCTTTATGTTTGAAGCCTGAAATGTGGCAAAAGGTCGAAAGTTCAAGGGGCGAATACTTTCAAAGCACTGTATATATATATATATATAGTCGACTGGTTATTTAGCTGCTAATTCTAAAATGCCATAATTTAACCTTTACTTCTGCACATTACTCTTTAATACCATATCCTCGGAACTATTGATGTACTCTAAATTGATGTCCACACGTCTCTGCACTGTTACTGACTTTATATTTATTCACTTTACATATGTTTACATATTTATCACTTGCTGTAAATATGCTACATTTTTATCTGCACTTTTGCACGACTGCTACATTTTGCACTTCTGGTAGATGCCAAACTGCATTTCGTTGCTGTGTACCTGTACTATGTAATGACAATAAAGTTGTATCTATCTATCTATCTATCTATCTATCTATCTATCTATCTATCTATCTATCTATCTATCTATCTATCTATCTATCTATCTATCTATCTATCTACATTGACCTTGTTCGCGGGTATTGACTCTCTTCTTCTCTTATGAGAGCTTAATCAGATACTCTTTAAAAATTGCGACAGTTTCTGACAAACACCTCGGAACAAAACTTACTCCAGACTTTGATGAATTGATAAAATAAGGAGTTCAACAACACTGTTCCTACTGAAACTGAACTTGAGTTTTTCTGCTGTGTTTATTGATGCACTGGCAAAAAAAACATCAAGTTGTTGATCTTTTGGCACTTGATAAAACTGAATTTGCTAAATCTCTAATGTAATATATGACTTCTGACTGCACAACTCTCTCTCTGTCTGTGTGTGTGTGTGTGTGTGTGTGTGTGTGTGTGTGTGTGTGTGTGTTTAGGTGGAATTCACCTCCGTCCTGGTTTGTTCTGTGTTCTGTGCATTGTGCTTTTAATAACAGGCATCATCACAGCCATCGCCCTCTCCCTTCAGTATGTAGTGCTAACACTCATCCTACACACACACACACACACACACACACACACACACACACACACACACGGTGTAACACACTCACTGTAACACACACAGTAACAGTGTTTCCTCGTTCCTGTGTTTAGATTAAGTGGCTGTCCATGCTGTACACTGCTCTTGGGGTCGTCTTTTCACTCTGGTGAGTTCATCCTTAATCCCTCTGAGTATGTGTGTGTGTGTGTGTGTGTGTGTGTGTGTGTGTGTGTTACAGAGCATGCATATTACAGTGCATGTTACAGGGTTTCTGTGTTACAGGGTGTATTTGCAACAGTTCTGAATAAAACAATTGTGAGGAAATGTAAAGTAATGGGAATGTGTGTGTGTGTGTGTGTGTGTGTGTGTGTGTGTGTGTGTAGTTCCTGCTATACAACACTTGGCTGTTGTTGGAGAAACAATTTATGAGCTAAAACCGGAGGAGTACTTGTTTGGAGCTCTGACTCTCTACACAATCACACCGACCTTCTGGTTCCTGATGAGGGACACCAACTGTCTGTCTGTCTGAAACAATGAAATAAAAGCGAACTGTTTGTTCCAAACTGAATTGTAGAGCATCAGATTTTTTTATTGCATTGAATCCCGGAATTCAAGCTACTTTACATGCATACTGTAATAATTACATTTTAGGACTGTATGAATTTTACCGTTACATGTCTGATCATGTTCTTTCTTCTATTATTTGTTTTACATTTTATATTTGTTTATTAATTATTGCCTGGCAAATGAATGTAGAATTCTTGATTAACTCTAAATTGTCCTGAAATCTTTTATATTACCCTATACGTTAGCAGAGGATAGTGTAGCTAGACAGCAGGTGAAGAGAGATGTGGCTAAAGCAAAGGAAAACACATATGAGGAGCTGTATGTGAAGTTCGAAACTAAGGAAAGAGAAAATGATTTGTAGCGATTAAGAGAGAGAAGGTTGGTTGATGTGGAGATGGTGAACCAGGAAGTGGATAATATTAGTGAAGCGGAAGATGTTTAGGAGAGATGCAGTGGATTTTTTACTAAATTTTTCAACAACATTCCGGAAGGTGAGAAGATGCCTGAGTAATGGAGAAGGAGTGTGCTGGTATCGATCTTTAAGCATAAGGGAGATGTGCAGACCTGCAGTAACTACAGGGGAATTAAGTTGAACAGTCACACCATGAAGTTATGGGAAAGAGTAGTGGAAGCCAGGCTGAGAGAAGAGGTGACCATCTGTGAGCAACAGTATGGTTTCATGCCGAGGAAGAGCACCATAGACGCATTATTTGCTTTGAGAATGTTGATGGAGAAGTATAGAGAAGGTCAGAAGGAATTGCATTGTGTGTTGTGGATTTGGAGAAAGTGTACGACAGGGTGGAGAGAGGAGTTGTGGTATTGTATGAGGAAGTCAGGTCTGTTGATAGACGAGGTCAGACAGGAGTCTCCTGGACTGTGATGTTTGTGGATGATATTGTGATTTGTGGTTTGAGTAGAGCAGGTGGAGAAGAGCCTAGAGAGGTGGAGGTACACGCTGGAGAGAAGGGAATGAAAGTCAGTAGGAGTAAGACAGAGTACATGTGTGTGAATGAGAGGGAGGGCAGTGGAGAGGTGCGGTTGCAGGGAGAAGAGGTGGAGAGGTGGAGGAGTTCAGGTACCTGGGGTCAACAGTGCAAAGTAATGGAGAGTGTGTTAGAGAAGTGAAGAAAAGAGTGCAGGCAGGGTGGAGTGGGTGGAGAAGAGTGACAGGAGTGATTTGTGATAGAAGAGTATCTGTGAGAGTGAAAGGGAAAGTAAATGGACAATCAGTGGCACCCAGATGAGGATGAGGTTCCTCTTAAGTCTGGTTCCTCTCAAGTTTTCTTCCTTATGCCATCTCGGGAGTTTTTCCTTTCCACAGTTGCCACCGGCTTGTTCATCAGGGACAAACTTACACTTATAAAGAACATATTATTAATTTTTATCACCACGTTATCGGTTTCTAAAGCTGCTTTGAGACAAAGTTCAATGTTAAAAACGCAATACAAATAAAAATTTGAATTTTGAAAGTTTAATTGAATTGCATTAAACTTCAGTTAATTACATAAAGTTGATGTAATGTTGTTTAGTTAAATCAACAACATTCTTAATTTAGTTTTAATATATTAAGTTAATTAAGTTTATATTTTAAAATTTTTACAAGAATGTGTACTATACAAAATATGAAAACTGCCTTTATTTTACAAAAGCATAATTAATCTTATTACAAAAAAATAATAAAAATATAAGCATGCTTTCTTTAAAATATACAATGCAAATAATAAATCATAAGTGTTATTTTCTAATATTTCCCCATTTGAAACAAAAAAAAAAAAAACAAATGTACTGCTACAGCAAACAGCACAACTTTATGGAAAACATACAGTATGTCCTGCCTTATGAGAGGAGTTAATTTTTCAGGACCTGGATAGCTTGTTTGCATCTAGCTCCATAAATAACTTATGAAATATTTCAAAAGTGTATCTTAGATCTTGTGGGTAAGCAAAGTAAGGGTCTGTAGCATCTGCTCCTTCATGTACGATGACACTGTAGATTCCCAGGGTGGTGTTATGCATCGAGGTTGCAACGTCATGTTAAACATCCTAAAAATGTACAAAAAGAGAATTATCAACAGATCAGGGGTAAGAGGAGGGGATGGTTGCAGAGAAACATACAATAGTTTTTTTTAAAAATGTGAATGACTTACCATATGCTCCTTCACAAGGTTTGATGGGTCTCACAGGTAGACAGTAAGGGCTTTCAGAATGCAGTCACGTTTCTTTTTGATGGGGACGTCCTGAACAATGTAAAATAAGCATTAATTACCATTTTACTGTACATTTAAAACTTTAAGTAGCATCATACAGATTATCCCACTTTTTTTTTTTTTTCCTTTTTTTTAAACAAAAGTCAAGTTTGTCAATCCTAGCAACCAGTACAAGAAAACCAAAAATAGTCCCAAATCTGGAAAAGTTTCCAATCTCCACTTTGGAAAAGATGCACAATAATCTAATATAATCTAATATATTTAGAGTATCAAAGTGCAGCTTGTGTAGGAGTACAGATAAACTGTCCTCTGAAAATATCAACATACAGCCATTATTGTCAAAAATTGTCTAAAACAAACATCATACAGTGAACGCTTTTGCAACCTCTAAAGCAACGCTGCAGCAGTGCGAAAACTTTACTTCTTTGATGGACCCTTGAGGATTATTCTGAGAAGAACCCATCTTGGAAAACCTCGTTACTGTAACTTAGTTTTAGGTTGTGTTACCCTGAATCTTTGTAAAGAGCAACAATTCTAATTCTCAAATTCTCAGAGAGTCTTTACCATAAGGTCCATGTAGAACATCCAGTGGTCAGTATGAGTGTCACGGATAGACCACGTGCCAGAAACCAGGAGTGAAGTAAAAATATCATTATTTGCCTTAACACACGAAACAGCATGCTTCTAGCGAAGTGGAGCCAGGAACCAGGAAGTACACAGAGCATAAGGAAGTCTGTGATGATCTATGGAGTAACCTGTAAAACGGATGGTGAATGGTGGGAAACAGGGCCCTTTATAAGACCCCTGTTTTCCCACCATTCACCGTCCGTTCTACAGGTTCCTGGCTCCACGCTAGAAGCATGCTGTTCCCTATACGCGCACATTCCGGAACCAGTGAAACCAGTTCCACTGATGGACTAATGTCGTACCCCAAGAACTGAACCTTGGACCGATGGAACTCACATTTCTTCCGGTTCAGGTAGATGTGGTGTTAGCGTAATCATTCCAGGACCTAAATGACATGGCTACGATGCTCCATAGGGTCTCGGAGGAGATAGATAGATAGATAGATAGATAGATAGATAGATAGATAGATAGAATAGATAGATAGATAGATAGATAGATAGATCGGCGATCGGCGATCGATCGATCGATCGATCGATCGATCTTTATTGTCATTAATTGTACAGGTACACAGCAACGAAATGCAGTTTGGCATCTACCAGAAATGTAGCAGTCGTGCAAAAGTGCAAATACACGTAGCATATTTACAGCAAGTGGTATATATGAAAAAATATACAGTAAATAAATATAAAAGCTATTACAGTGCAGAGATGTGGACATCATTAAGAATTACAGAATTACAGAAATGGTTCTAAGGCTATGGCATTGAAGAGGAATGTGCAGAAGTGAAAGGTTACAAGGAGTTAGCAAGCTGAATAAACAGTCTACTATATATATAAATAAATAAATAAATAAATATATATATATATATATATATATATATATATATATATATATATATATATATATATATATATATATATATATATATATATATATATTATATACACATAAATGAATGCGAAATGTTGGGCAGAATGTACAGTAATGATATAAAGATACATATAGATAAAATATTGCAGATGTACTGAGGAGTAAAAAAGATATACTATATAATATGTACATGTATTGTACAGAGGTTATATACAGTGTTTCGTTTTGTTTTGTTTTGTAGTGATTAGCGGTGTAGTGTTGAGTTCAGTAGTGTGATGGTGGATGGAAAAAGCTGTCCCTGAACCTGCTGGTTCTGGTGTGTAAGTTCCTGTATCTCCTTCTTGATGGAAGGAGGTTAAACAGTTTATGACTGGGATGAAGAGTCCTTAATAATGTTGTGAGCTCTGCGCAGACATCTGCTGTGGTGAAGGTGTTCAATGGCAGGTAGTTGGGTGCCAGTGATGCGTTGGGCAGTTTTGACCACCCTTTGCATGGCTTTACGTTCACACACAGTGGAGCCTCCGTACTATACGGTGATGGAGTTGGTCAGGATGCTCTCAATGATGCAGCGGTAGAAACTCGTTAAAATCCTTGGGACAGATGAGATTTCTTGAGACTTCTCAAGAAGTACAGGCGTTGTGCTTTTTACCAGAGCTGACGTGTTCTGTTGCCAGGACAGATCCTCAGAGATGTGAACTCCCAGAAACTTAAAGCTGGAGACTCGCTCTACCTTAGTTCCATTGATTTTGACTGGTAGATGTCTACTGCTGTTGGATTTCCGAAAGTCCACAATGAGCTCTTTGGTCTTTGTGGCGTTGAGGGTCAGGTTGTTGGTGGCACACCATGCTGCCAGATTACGGATCTCTTCCTGTAGGCCGATTCGTTGTTGTCGATCTGGCCAACCATGGTGGTGTCATCTGCATACTTGATGAAGATGTTGGAGTTATACAGAGGAGCACAATCGTGGGTGAACAGGGAGTAGAGTAGTGGGTTCAGAACACAGCCCTGCGGATTCAGAATGGGGGTTGAGGATACCTGGTTGCCCAACCTGACAGATTGAAGTCTGTTGGTGAGAAAGTCCAGAATCCATCGGCAAGTGGAGGTGCAGATAACCAGGTCATTGATCTTAGTGATCAGTACAGTGGGGAGGACTGTATTGAATGCAGAGCTAAAGTCAATGAAAAGCATTTTAATGTAGGTGTTGCTTTTATCCAGGTGGGTGAGAGCAGAATGAAGAGCTGTGGAAACTGCATCCTCTGTTGACCTGTTCGGGCGATAGGCAAACTGGTGTGGGTCCAGTGTAGGTGGTAGGCCCGCAGTGAGATGAGGATATCATCGATGTAGATGATCACGAACCGGTGGAGGAACGGCCAGAACCCCTTGTTGAACGTCTGGAACACTGCGGGAGAGATGGACAGGCCATACAGCATAACCCTGTACTCGTAATGCCCTGAGGGGGTGATGACTTCCACTCATTACCCTTGTGGATGTGCACCAAGTTGTAGGCACTTTAGAGGTCCAACTTGGTGAAAACCCGTGCTCCACGGAGATCCTTAAGGGCAGCTGGGACCAGAGGGAGCGGGTACGGGAGTGGAGTGATTTGTGAATTTGGGTTGCCATAGTTGATACATGGTCAGGGACCTCCACCCTTCTTCTCCACAGAACAGAAGAAGCTGGAGGTCGCTAGGGAAGAAGATGGCATAATGAATGGATGTAGTCCTCTTTCACTGTGTGCCCTTGGGCAGTTTGGCACCTGAAACCAGGTCAATGATGCAATCCTGTGCATGGTAAAGGGGGTAGGCAAGTCACAGCCTGTTTACTAAACACGTCACTGAATGTTCTCAGGAGGAACCTCCACTTCCATTTGATTGTTCAGGCTTCCCACTAGTGAGGACGCGAGAGATCTGGGTCTGGCGTGGTTGGGACAGGATGTGCAGGCAATGGTTCCTGCACTGGTGGCTCCACTCTAGGATGTCACACGGGTTCCAGGAGAATCTCGTGTGTCGTGCTAGCCAGGGACATCCAAGAATGATGCTAACCGTGGAGTTCTTGTGGACCAGAAACCTGATCTCTTCATGATGGAATAATGAATAACCTTTATTCCCCTTCTCTCCAGCGTGTACCTCCACCTCTCTAGGCTCTTCTCAACCTGCTCCCTACTCTCACCACAAATAACAATCATCCACAAACATCATAGTCCACGGAGACTCCTGTCTGACCTCGTCTGTCAACCTGTCCATCACCACTGCAAACAGGAAAGGGCTCAGAACCGATCTTTGATGCAGTCCAACCTCCACCTTGAACCAGTCTGTCGTTCCTTCTGCACACTTTACTGCTGTCACGCTGTCCTCATACATGTCCTGCACCACCGTCACATACTTCTCTGCCACACCAGACTTCCTCACAATATCACAACTCCTCTCTCCACCCTGTCGTATGCTTTCTCTAATTCCACAAACATCTATACTTCTCCATGAACATTCTCAAAGCAAATATTGCTCTGTGGTGCTCTTCAGCTGCATAAAACCATACTGTTGCTCAAAGATGGTCACCTCTTCTCTCAGCCTGGCTTCCACTACTCTTTCCCATAACTTGATTGTGTGACTGATCAACTTAATTCCCTGTAGTTACTGCAGGTCTGCACATCTCCCTTATTCTTAAAGAAACTTTCTATTTCCAGGTGTCACACCAAGTACCTTTCTTGCTGTCTCCCATATCACTTCTGCAGTAGTTGCCCAATCAACCAGCACCTCTTCATCACCACCGAGCTCCTGTCTGACTTCTTCCCTAAACCTCACACTACAGTCTTCGTCCTTTAGTTTCCACCATCTTATTGTTCTTTTTAGTCCTCACTCTCCTCCTCTTCTTCTTCACCTCTAAAACCATCCTACAGACCACCATCTGATGCTGTCTAGCTACACTGTCCCCCGCCAACACCTTACAGTCTCCAATCTCCTTCAGGTTGCATCTCTTTCATAGAACATAGTCCACCTGTGTGAACTTTCCTCCACTCTTATCGTCACCCTATTATCCTCCTTTTTTAAAATAAGTGTTCACCACTGCCATTTCCATCCTTTTAGCAAAATCTACCACCATCTGCCCTTCCACATTCCTCTCCTTAAGACCAGACCTACCATCACCTCCTCATCACCTCTGTTCCCTTCACCTACATGCCCATTAAAGTCTGCCCCAATCACCAATCTTTTATTAGTAGGTACACCTTTACCACTTTATCTAACTCACTTTATCTAACTCACTTTATCCATCTCACAACCCATGGAGCATAAGCACTGATGACATTTACCATCACCCCTTCAACTTCCAGCTTCACGTTCTTCACTCTATCAGAAACTCTCTTCACCTCCACTACACTCTTACTGTACCCTTCCTTCAGAATCACCCTACACAATTTCTCTTTCCATCCACACGATGATAGAACAGTTTAAACCCACCTCCAATGTTCCTGGCCTTACTCTCTTTCCACTTGGTCTCCTGAACACACAACATATCTACCTTTCTTCTCTCCATCATATCAGCTATCTCTCTCCTTTACCCGTCATAGTACCAACATTTAAAGTACCAACCCGAACCTCCACTCTCCTCCACTTCTCCTTTCCCTGCTGTCTCTGTAGACGTCTTCCTCCTCTCCTTCTCCTCCTTCAGACAACAGTAGCCCAATTTCCACGGTACCCTGTTGTTAACGATACCTGTGGCGGTCGTTGGTAACCCGGGCCTCGACTGATCCGCTATGAAATTCTCATTTGTGATCCGCATATTTGATTTGGCACATGTTTTACGCTGGATGCCCTTCCTAACGCAACCCTCCACATTTACACAGGCTTGGGACCGGCACTAAGAGTGCACTGGCTTGTGCAACCTAATGGCTGGGTTACTAATAATATAGATAATAATAATAATAATAATAATAATAATAATAATAATAATAATAATAATACAAAACACTTTTAACTAATTATCTTTAATAAATATGTGTTGGATGTCCTACAAACAAGTTTACATTAAATAGCTAGATGTATCAAATATGTTTATTGTTATATGTTTATTTTGGGGCTTCAAGCTTGAAAGTTAACATTTGAATTTAAATAAGAATGAACAACACTAACTAACTAGACTAAATTATGTAAAAGTTTAAAAAAATTGATATTAAAGTTGATACAACTCACGTGTAAACGGATTTACACAGAACAATACGTTTACACATAAATTGAGGTCATTTGCATCTTTGTTTGAGTGAATTTAAATATTATCACATTTTTCTCATATATATTTATATATTTCTCATGCAATGCTGACTTTTACCAACTCAAAGAGTAGAATCACTCAATCATCAGAAACGATCATCAGAAGCAGTCACATTAGCAGCGCACGCTTCATATCGGACACCGTTACAGAAACTCTTTTGTTGATACGGTTTATGGTTTGGTTACGTGATTTCTCATCCATGTGCACCGAATCAGAAACTGGAGAACAAATTAATTATTTTCTCCTGCAACACTGACTTTTACCAACTCAGAGAGGAGAATAAAAGACTAAAAGAGGAGCTTCATCACACTTTTAATTTTTCACAGTCAAGTACGATGCTGCACAATTTCTGTTTCTCACTGGTGTAACTTCAGTCATCTTCAGATGGTGAATGTAAATATAAAAGACAGTATGCAGAAGTGAACGTCTCATGCTGGAAGATCAATTATTACTGGTGCTTACCAAACTGAATCGGGGCAAACATCTGATCTGATGATGGAAAACAGTGAAATCTGTTATTAAATGGACAAGTAAAGATGCTGTTCTTAAAAAGATGCAGGTGTTCAATTCACTGTACAGAAATATTCATAGATTTACCTCAACTGAACTTGACTTAGTTTCTCTATCAGATAGGTGTAGATATCTGGCCACTCAACTGGAGCTGGAGCGAGTGTACGGGTCTCAGTCCAAAAAACATTTACGCTTCTGGACTCCGAGAGACTTTACATCAGACTTTACAGTCTGATTAAATCTGTTCTATCAGCCATTGTTTAAAAAAGAACAAAACTTCATAGAAGGAGTTAGTGACGTCAACGTTGATCTGTTTATGTCTCCACTTAAGCCCCGCCCACTAAAGACGTCACATGTTGTGTGATTGATAAAAAGGCTATTAGACTGCATCATCACTACACAGCTCTCAGTCTGCGCTGTTTGAGATAAGAGAAGGTGCGCACATTTTACCCACACAACAAAACTCTTTCAAACATCTCCAACATTCTTTGATGCAGCTGTAATGACTCTTAAACATGTGAACATTCTGCTAATGAAGAGAACAAACATCTCAAAGCACATATTTATCAGCTTTAACGCATTTTATTTGGGGAATTCGTAGTGAAATTGGTCAATCGGAAAACATGGGAGCATTAGCTTTCAGTTTGCTCACTGGATCCTTGTAGTGGAAGTCCTGCAGTTCTCGACTCTGTGCTGCTGCTTTTATCAATCATCAAAATGCTGTAATAAATGAAGCTTCTTCCTGCATTCATCACATTTTACTCTTCTAACTTCCACTCTGTGCGCGCGCGTCCATGTTGCCTAGTGACCAACGTGCGCGCAGCGGATGAAAGTGGAGGGGCTTAGACCGCGAGTAGGTTGGGTTTCGCGAAGGGGCGGAGTTTATGCAAAAATCACAAACGCAGATGAAAAATTAAGACTTTTTATTTATTTATTACTTATAATTATTTATATATTATTATTTTTTATAATCTTAACAGAATAAAATTATTTCTAATATATTACACAATTTAATAGATTTATGAAATCTGAACATTTGATTTTCAGTAAAATTTGCAAAACTTTTACAAGAAACTCATGAAAACATGTAACATTTGTGTGTGAATGAAAATAATAATAATAATTGAAGCAGTTAGTGAGTGAATTACAGGCTGAATTTGAAACACATTGATGTTGGATATGAAGTGCACTATTCAGGGTGTTAAGTAGTGCACATGTATAAGGAAGAGGCTGGAGTTTGGAATGAGGACACATGCTGTAACATATTAGCTGTTTAAAACTGTTTTAGTAGCCATGGCAACTGATAGATAGATAGATAGATAGATAGATAGATAGATAGATAGATAGATAGATAGATAGATAGATAGATAGATAGATAGATAGATAGATAGATAGATAGATTAAGGTTCTGAAAGTCTGTTTTCTATTTCACAGCATCATCATCATGTTTAAGTCTGAACTCCCTTCGTCTTATGAAGAGTCCCAACCTCAGGGGCAGTTCTCCTCCCCTCACACCTACACCACATGAGATGTCTGGAGCAGAAGCAGGAGCAGGAGTTCCACCCCAGGAACGTCCACCGTTATACTTCCCACCTACATCCTTAGGAGATATTGAGGCTCTGACCCCAGTGCACTGTGGGAAAATAAAATTATTCGCCATGCGTTCATCACAAAGGTGAGACGTGTGATTTTGTACTGAGGAAATGTTCTAATAAGGATTTAGAATGTATTCAGATACACTATAGAGCCAAAAGTATGTGGACACCTGACCATACGATTGCTATGTGAATTGTTTGGAGCATTCCATTTAGTCTCTGTAGCAAACCCCCAGCCAGACAATGGTGAAGCGTACTGATCTTTCAAAAAGCCTTTATTTTGTGTTCAGCCGTCAGCCTTTCCTTGGGAAACACAAAATCTACCTTTCCTTAATGAAAAACCTTTTCTTAGTGAAACACTGTAAGAGCTTGTTCCCGTTCCAGCTAGGTGCTTAATTATCCCTTACTTTCCTTAAGAACCTTATACGATTTCAGAGCGTTTTAGCGACATGACTTTCTTTTTCCATGTGTGCGTCACACTAACTAGTGTGGGCAGAGTTAAAGGACTATACCGTATGGGGGCGGAGTTAAAGGATTACCTTATTGACTATTTTCTTAGAGTTAGTTACAGTCTCCATTTCCTGTTCTATTAATAACCTCCACTCTTCTGGGAAGATGTTCCACTAGATTTTGTGGAAATATGTGCTCATTTAAAGAGTCCTGGGGTGCAGTCAGTGTTCACATTCATCCCAAAGGTGTTCAATAGAGTTGGAGCTCTGTAGCAGGAGATCTTCCACTCCAACCCATGTGAAGCAGATCTTCATAAAGCTGCTTTGTGCACAGGAACATTGTCATGCTGGAACAGGTTTTGGTCTCCTGGTTCAAATGAAGAAAAAAAAGACGTCCCATACATTTGTGTACCTCAGACTTTGTGAGAACAGTTTGGAGAAGAAACTCATACGTCCTGGAAAAGTTGGGTGTCCCAATACTTTTGTCCACAGCGTGT
>NW_025804558.1:0-14095 GCF_014805685.1 Silurus meridionalis | reverse complement strand
ACAAGTGGATCTGATCATTTGCTCTATACTACTACTACTACACAGGTTCGTTATGTGAGTCTGACTGTAAAGTCTGGATGCATCAGTAAGTCAGCAGTCTGACAGTCACACTGGTGACACCATCAGGTGATGCAGTGGGGTGAAGCTTCATGAACCTGAATGATATATTATGACATCCATCTTGGATCCATAAATCTATTAAGTAGAAAGGCAGCAAGAATTATTAATATGATGCAACAGAATGGGAGGCAGTTAGACAAGTTATCATTGTCATCTGCCAATTAAAAGAGGATTTTAGCCCACAAACTGGTTGCCACTGGCAGAAAGTTACCACTGCAAAATGATTATCCCCAAACATGCATGCACTCGTGGAAAATAGTTTCTTCAGGTGTATTTTATACTTCAATATTTTTTATATGCTCAACAAACCTAACGATGTACAGTATTCATTAATTTCATTAATCTTTATTAACATATCCTCAGAGTCACAGTGGATCTGAAGTCTATTGTAGGAACACTGGATATGAGACACTACACACACTCATTCACACTTAAGGGCAATTTTGTGGCCAGTCCATCCAATGTCATGTTGTTATGTAGTTGGAGGAAACCAGAGAACCTGAAGCAAACCCAAGAGAGAAAATGTCCAACATAAAGAAAAGTCCAGACATTAGAAATTACAGGAAAATAATCTAATTGTTGTTATTCTCAAAGAAGAGATCAGTAATTATAACTTTTCAGCTTGACCATTTTAAAATCAGTATTTTGCAAAGAATAGAAATCACTACCTTTAATATTTTGGAGTTGTCTGAATGTGAGATAAACCTCTGTGACAGCACACACCCACACACAGTCAGCCATCTGGTAGCAGACACCACAATCAAAGTGAAGGAGAATGAGATACTCACTGGAGTGTATGTCTCGATGGCAGTAGGAGGGGAGAGTAAAGTGACAGAGGATCAGAGTCAAGTGAAAAAGAGAAGGAACAAAACTGAAAACGCAAAGCCAGAAAATAAGAAAACGAAATAATGGAGCTCTTTCTGTATATGCGGCTTTTTCTTTCTTTCTTTTTTTAAAAGCGTTCTGAAAGGCAAATTTGAACTGTATTCATTTCTCTTTCGGATCAGCGACAAAATAGATGTGAGAAATGCCCACACATACACACACAAAAGACTCTATGGAGCTCACTGAACAATCTATGCATTATATCAACAGCCACACCTTCCATCATATTTGGAATCTTTAAGTTTTCAGCTATATCCTACTGTCAATGCACAGAACTCCTTTAGAAACATTGTACATAAATAGTACATTGTTCACATAACAAAGATAAGGTCAAAACCATAAAACAGTACAAGTGAAGAGGAAAAATCAAAAAATTGACAAAAAATAATAAATTAGTCTATCTAATATCCACAGTAATAAGCTTGAAGCAAGACTCAAAAACATGAACAGCCATTTGAGTTGTGTATTTTGTATGTAATGAACATGTGATATGTGTAAATGGGGGAATTGTAGAGGGGGATTCTGTGAAATGTGTTGTTTTTTTAATGGAATTGACATTCACATACTTGACCAGACACATGGATATAAAAAGTCCTATAAACGACTTTCTACAGCTATTCTGGCAGTTAAATAAAAGACTTTGGTATAATTGTGTAAATAGTGACACAGAGCATTCCGTAAATACATTTTTAACCAGGCCCTGCATTAATACTGATAGGAAGGAAGGTTTCCCAGCAAAATAAACTTTTTCAACATCAAAATCAACATCATCAACAACAACAACAACAACAACAATAATAATAATAATAATAATAATAATAATAATGATAATAAATTATAATATTAGTAATGCTATTGATTCTAAAATAGATGAATAAATAAATAAATAAATAAATAAATAAATAAATAAATAAATAAATAAATACAGTTAGGAGGCCAGATGAAAATAAAAATGACACTAATAGGGGAAAAAATCCTATGGAAACTAATTAAAAGAAGGACAATACCATTTGGATGATGAATGTATGAAATCAGTGTTTGTCTATTGTAGTGTCCATCATCTAAATCCTAATTGACTGTCAATAAACAGTGCGATAATTTCCATGTGATTATGTTTGATGGTGCCATATGGCTTCACTGCACTTCCTGCTAAATCACCACACACTGAGCAAAGACATGAATAGAAGTTTATTGATAGTGGAGCGATTAGTGAGATGAATTAGAAATTACAAAAGAAAATAAATCCCGAATTAAAGAAAAAAACAGCTACTCCTTCCACATCTCCGTCTCCTTTTTACATTTGATTTTCTAATTAATGTGGGATTTTATGTTTGTTAATTGTGTCAATAGTAATTATGTCTCCTTTAGCTGGCACAGCAATGTTTTTATGCTAATGCATGGCTTTTCATGCGTGAGTTTTATATTCAAACCTTCAGCAAGCCTTCTGCTCCCAGCAGTCTGTTATTAAGAATATACCTCAGAAACACACACACACACACACACACACACACACACACACACACACACACACACACACACACACACAGCACTACATTTCTGTTAACTCTGTGCATAAGATGTGTGTTATTATCTATGTAAGATTATAGCGGTCTGTGAGAAGTGTATTTGGGGGAAAAGATTATTAAAAAACTGTGCTTCAGCCAGGCTATCTGTCTGTTATAGCTTAATAATGTCAAGATTATGAAACATAATTATGTGAAATTACATTGCTACTGATCATTTTGATAGATAGATAGATACTTAAAAAATCTTACAGGCTTGGATAGTTAAATCATGCTTCATCTCAAAATTTTTACAGGAGCAAAAGTCCAGCAGTAGCAGCTTGGTTTTGCTGGGATTTAAACTTGTGACCTTCCAATTCAGATGTCAATGTCTTAACTACATCACCATATATATTTAACTTTTTTCTGGTTTGCACTTTGGTTTCCATAGTGTTTTTTTAAGAATTGTCCAAATATAGTGGTGGGTCAGAACCAGGAAGTCACACAAAAAACAATGGAACAAAAGAACAACAAAGGAACAAAGAATCTCTGGTTCAGAAAAGCACATTTGAAATGAAAAGATTTTGCAAAGAACAAGAAATAGGAGAGGACATTCCCAATACAAAAGTGGACAAGAAGAAACAAAATTGGAGGCAAACAAATGAAAATATAAATAAGATTAAAACTAAATGTGTGACAGCCTGGGCTTCATGTAAGTCCTTTTTTAACAATTACAACAATGAATGGATGAATAAATGAACGAATGAATGATTTACAGCATTCTACATCACCATCATCAAACATTTCGGTATTCATTCATCCAGTAAGTGTCCAGAGATGTGTCAAGGTGTTTAAAAGCTACTCAAGACTCACCTCAATACTTTACATTTATTTTCCCTTTCATTTTAAAGCTTATATAAAATCCTTGAAGATAAATGCAAGTGAAATCATTTAACTGTTCTGTTAGAATTTATACAGACTGAATAATTGGAGCTTAGAACTGCCCACTGCTTTCAAACAAACATGTAAATGAATTTACATGTGCTTTGATATTTAGCTGGAGTCAGCATCAGATTAACATTTTTATTTAATTAAATTTTCCTCACCCTGTTTATGAATCTACCAACCCTGCACTGTTCTTTGCATGTTTGTTCCTGTGCGTGAAAGAGAAATTTGGCTGGTGTCCTCAGCAATGAGATTCTCCCCACCTTGGTGTTTTTTTTATTTATTTTTTGGCCTGAAAGACTTATTTCCTTCGGGAGGATATGGTGGGGAAAAAGAGAGAGAAACTTCCAGACATACTACATTACTTTTTCATCAGCACACTGGCAGAAGGGACTCCCAGACCTGTGTATGTAGTGTGTGTGAGCACTGCACAGGTCTGCACTTTGCATTACTTCTGGCCTTTGCCAACTCCTGCCCACTAAATTGCATATTCTCAAAGACATGATCTCTGCATTTCTAATAGACCTGACACAAACAAGCACACATTCGGAAAACTCACACTGTTAGCATACACGCACACATTGTAATTCTGTGTGGGGTACTTCTATTCACCTTTATCTTACTGTAACTAAATAATGTCATGCATAAAAAGAAATCTTACTCTACCCTTAACCTCATTAAGAAGCAGGAATGATTCCTTTTTTTCATTAAAACCACAGTTTTATTTTATTTTTTTTATCATGGCCACATCCACAAACACATACACACAAACCCACCAGGTCACATTTCACAAGTGTAACAGCACATGGGGGATCAAAGTTATAAAACTAATAGTATTAATTTGGGAATATAACATTAAAATTGAGTATACTTATAGGTGTGTTGTTATGCAGGTTAATTATATTACACATTTGGGAATCCTTGCATTCTTGGGAATGCTGCGTCCTTGCAGCAGCAGCAACAGAAGAAGAATCGCTCATTAGATATAATGTGTTTCCGGACAAAAAAAGTTATTATTCTCATTCTAAAAAAAGTCTATCAAATAAAAAGGTGAGGGAACAATTGATAAATTGTGGCAGCTGGATGCAAAAAAAAAGGCTGTCTGTGAAATATTTTCATCTGCATAATGTCCATACCACCAATTTCAGTTGAGACCCATTAAACCAGCATGGCACAAGCAACAATTAACATCCTTATTAACTTTTCTTAATAACACACTCAGATCACTCAAAAAAACTATTATTTTTTATTTGATGGCATGTTAATTATTGCATATCTACTAATACAGCTGACCTCCTATGACCTCGCAAACAAACGTCTGTGACTTGACCCAGCTTTCTCATTAAACACATAGTCCACCAATAATGACTTCTTGGTTAAACAGTGGCTAACCTCAAGAGAAGGCAAAAGATAAGAGAAACAAAAAAGGAGACCTGGAATGGTCAGTTCGTTCTTTGCTTTGGTATAATAGGTAATAAAACGCAACAGGGCTTCAGCCACCACTCTGCTCAGCATTGGTGGATGATTTTCCCCTGACAAATTGGCAGCATAACTGGAGGTTAGGATCATAAATAAGGAAATGACCACCTCCTTTGCACCCCCCCATGATCCCTCTGGCCCGCTCCTTCAGGTTACCCATGACTGCCTTTTTCATTCCAGTGCACCTGTAAATGTAAAAATTTGCAAAAAAAAGAGGTTGCAAGGAGTATAAAAAAAGACAGAAACAGATATAGAATTTGAATGCAAGATACAATAATGTTAGCACGTGTATAGCAAGAAAAGAGCGAAAGTAAGATGGAGAAAGAAGAAGAAAAAGGAGCCTCTAAAAATACACCATGTCCACAGAGAGAGGGTTCTGATGGTAAAGCTCAACCAATCCTATGGCTGTAGGCAATCAGTCAATTTCAGACCCACTACTGAGCCCCTGAGCACCAGAACAGCACAGATTGTTGAGATGTTTAACAACTCGACATATCACGACAGAAAGAATTTGATCTAAGGGAAAATAAGTACCTAAAGAGAACTGTTTTGAACAAAATGCTATAAAAATCTGAACAAAAGTAAGATCATGTATTTGAAGGTTTCATTTTTATTTCTCCACATGCTTTTTATCTTTGTTTTTTTTTTTTAGTAAGAAGAAGAAAACGAAGAGGAAGTTAAAGCTGCTGTTATAAAAAAAGCTTGAATCAAGAATTCACTAGAATCGGGTAACATAAAGTTTTAGTTGACTTATTGAATTTATTCTGCTGCTACCATCATCAATACAGATTAGTAAACTATTACCAGAAGATGCAGTGCAAGCCCAAGCCATGATACTAAAACCACCGTCTTGACCAATGAGCTTAAATGTTTTCAATCATAAGCAGATTCTTTCTGTTTCCACAATGTAGGCTTCTATTTCTTTAATAGAGATTTATCTTGGTTGCAGAACATTTAAGGTTCATCTCTGTATTTTTGCTTATTCCAATCTGGCCATCTAATTCCTTCTGGCGATGAGTGTGTGTGGAATGGCTTCTATATGTATATACTCTGTTCTCAACATCTTCTTCGAATGGTGGATTGTGATAGCTTCACCCCTGTATTGTAGAGTTAGTAATGTCACTGACTGCTTTTTGTTCATTTTTCCTCACCGCTTTTACAAAGTTTGTAATCAACTGTTATGGTTTTCCTTGGCCAGCCTGTTTGATGTCTGGTTCTTCGGACTTCATTGGTTGCTGTTTTATTGGCTATCCTCGAAGCCTGTGCAGCGGCTCTTTGTGCTAAGACAGCTGTATGGTCTTTATGTTGGTTTACCTGGTTTAACAAATTCAAATTCAGTCTTTACAGAAGGCACATGTTCCAATAATTCTTACTTGGGTTCCAACAAAAGATCCTGTTTGGTTTGATACACACACGCACGCACACACGCACACGCATCAGGAAATGAGAGTTGAAATTCTGATCTATCATCTCATATTCATTTGTCTTATGCAAAAAAATAGAATTGGCTATGCTGTTTCAATACTTTCAGAAGGGAAACATTGTGTGTGTGTGTGTGTGTGTGTGTGTGCATGTGTGCGTGTGCGTGTGTGTGTGTGTTTGTGTGTGTGTGTGTGTCCAAAAATGCACATCCACAATGTGTTTAAATATTCTAAATATTTTCTGTTGGAACTGTTAGATTTTTCTTTTTTTTTTTGTAGACTGTAAAGCTCTTATCTGACACTACTGCCCAAATTTTTTTTTCTTTGGACGCCATTATTTCTAACATCAGCTCATTTCTGTGGTCAGAATGTACTTACTTTGTAATTAGTCACTGCGTTCTATCACTCACTGTAGTCAAGTAGCCATTTCAAGATCAAAAGCATTTTAATTTGGGTCAGAAATGGGTGTTTTGTTCCCATTTAAGTGCTATGATTAATTTCTAATTTTGGACTCGGCTAGAACATGAACAATGACAGTGTTTGTTAGTGCAAGTGTCAGGGGCTTTTGTTGCTTGTAATCTTATCCTCTTTTATTCTTTGAGCTCTCTCTCTCTCTCTCTCTCTCTCTCTCACTCTTTACTTCAGCAACTCATTAAAAGCCTGAGAAGTATCCTGTGCCATGTGTCAGTTACACACTGACATATTGTTCAAATCAAGAGGGTAATGCACGAGTAAGAAAACGAAAGCAGCCGAAGCTGAAAATGTGTTTGATTGGCATGGGCTGTAAGTAAGTCTCCCATAAAGCTAACTCTGCATGAGTGTCAAAATAAACTGAATGATGTGAAATGAGAAACAAGCTTATCACTTGTGTTTATGCCTCATGCACATTTTGCAGGTCAAAGGCAAATTAGAAAATCTCTTCAGTAATAACAGACCCAGCAGTAAAACCATTTCTAAAAAAATAAAAATCAAATTTAAAGCAAATCATTGAATTTTAGGCAATCTGTATGCATGCATTATCAAATTATATCAGAAAGCTTTGTTGTTTTTTCAGATTCCCACCCATAAGCAAAAAAACCCAAAATAATTTCCAGTACTCTCCTTTTTCTCTAGCTATACACTGATAAGGGACATGGAAAAAGTATGCACAGTGACATTCATTTTGCAGTTTTACAACCTGGAACTGAAATGCACTATCATGATCCCAAAATAATAATAATGAAGTGGGCTAATTGATAACAATTTAAAAGTAGACTACATGCAGCTAATTATGTGAAGTTTGATGGCCTCTGGTGACACCAGAGTTCATTTTCCTTTTTTTTTTCTTTTGCACAGAAACGATAAAAAATACTTATGCAAACACAAATTGTATGTTTTTATGTTTTTCTTAATCATTTTTCAAACACACGCACAAACATACACACTGGCACAATAAAAAAAGACACAATTCAAATTGCATCTAAGTGCATTTCATTTTCAGGTTGTAACAATACAAATTGTGGAAAAAATTAAGGGGGTGAATACTTATGCAAGGCACTGGTATGTTTAAGATGTGTGTAAATACTGCATACACTGACCAGGCATAACTTTATGGCCACCAAACAGGCACAACATTATGACCACCTGCCTAAAATTGTGTTGCTGCCAAACAGTCCTGATGAATTGAGAATTAAAAGCATTAACTTCTTCAGCAGGACTTCTTGGGCTACAGGAGCTTGTCTGTTGGATCACAAGCCAGCGTTCACTCCCCACATGCATTAATAAACCTTAGCAGCCAATGACACTGTCGCCAGTTCACCACTGTTCCTTCCTTGGAGCACTTTTGATGGATACTAAGCACTGCAGACTGGAAACAGCCCACAAGAGCTGCATTTTTGGAGCTGCCTCTGACCCAGTCGTCTAGTCATCACAATTTGGCTCTCGTCAAACTCACTCCAATCCTTACACTTGCCCATTTTTCCTGCTTCTAACACGTCAACTTTGAGGACAAAATGTTCACTTGCTGCCTAATATACCATATTTATTAACAGGTGCCATGATGAAGAAAGAATCAGTGTTATTTACTTCACTGGTCATAATGTTGTAAAGTCATAATATTATGCATAATTGGTGTATGTTTGTATGTCAATTATTTTGGCAGACATCCAAATCCAGAGGCACTAACCTTCATCTCATTTAGACAACTAAGCAGTTAAGTACTGTACACACTCTCTCTGTTTTTGATGTTAATGTAACTTGATGTTAAAAAATGATGTGATTAAAATGGCTTGTATCTATTTTGTTACAACACATTGAAATTCAGCAACATCAAAGTGTCATCGTGGAAAGGAGAAAGAAAATCAGTTCTTGCTGAGCATTGTAGCACCATGATGATCTTGGTAATGATACAGGTTAAAGATATAGGAAAAACAATGAGCCTTGAAGCTTTGGGGACTTCATGCTTTGTAGTCTTGGATAAAAAATGTTTGTGTCTGATTTTAAACAGAGATTGAATCAGTTCACTCCTCAGTGCTCTGCATAATAAGCAGCACAAAAGGTCTTCGGTCTACTAATTCAACATGGCTGAGAGAAAGAGGGTGCAGTTATTACTGTAAATACAAGAGAAAACTAATAAATAACATCATTTATAAAATGGTCTACAGTCTACATGATATAATCAACTGAAATAAAATTAAATGCACCACGATGCATATTTAGGCATTTGCATTTACACATTTAGTAGATAAAAAAACATTAAAAGACATTTTGCTTTTGAAATGATAATTGTGGCACAATTTGCTGAATTGTATAGGCTGAGAAGTACACAGAACCAAGGCTAAGAAGTTCAGACTTAGTATCATGGTCTGGTAGTGCCACTTGCAGGGCACAGAAATGGGAATAAAATGTACGGTAGGCTCTGTGGACTGAGTTTATATAAGAGATTTTGACAGTAATACTGTGTTATATCCAAAAACTTGCTGGGATAACAAGTAGCCTGGTGTTTAAAAGGTTGGTACTGGTCGTGCTTCATCCAGGCTGAGATGTCTTCTCAAGACAGCCTCTCAAAGACAGACCATGCAAAGCTGAATATCATCTGCATGGCATGGATAAGAGAAGTCTTGAAATGAAATGATTTCTCCAAATAAATAAACTGAGAGAAAAGGGCATAGCCAGACTTGGATTGCAGAGGTGGGAAGTAATGAAGTACAAATACTTTGTTACTGTACTTAAGTAGATTTTTTCTGTTATCAGTACTTTACTTCACTATTTAACACTATTTTACAACGTGTTACTTTCACTCATTAAATTTTTACACAAATATCTGTACTTTCTACTTCTTAAATTTTTAAACCAGGCTCGTTACTTTAGTTTTAATCTATTTGGTGACATGATATTTTTTCTTCCAACGCGCCATTTTCAGCCCATCAACTTGTTTTCTGTCATTGCGTGGCTTTTTCAATCTACCACAACAAGCAGGGCAGAAGGTAACAAGAAGTTTGGGGTTAACGTGGATGAGACAGAGGGAATCAGCGATGTAAACATGACTGAGAACAGAGACATTTCTGATCACATGATCATCATCATCTTTTCTCTGCTTGTGTTCTAAATGTTGGATGTTCAGCCTGGATACATTCATTAGATAACAAAATGTGAAATTCTTTTGTATTAATATATTAATATGACGTGAGGTTCAGTTACAAGTGTGACACTAAAACAGGTAGTAATAATGGCTATTATTTTTACTTACAGTGAGAAAAATAAGTATTTGAACACCCTGCTATTTTCAAGTTCTCCCACTTAGAAATCATGGAAGGGTCTGAAATTGTCATCGTAGGTGTATGTCCACTGTGAGAGACATAATCTAAAAAAAAAAAAATCACAATGTATGATTTTTAACTATTTATTTGTATAATACAGCTGCAAATAAGTATTTGAACACCTGAGAAAGTCGATGTTAATATTTGGTACAGTAGCCTTTGTTTGCAATTACAGAGGTCAAACGTTTCCTGTAGTTTTCACTTTTTCACTTCCACACACTCTAGATCAGTCAGGTTTCTGGCCTGTCGCTGAGAAACACAGAGTTTGAGCTCCCTCCAAAAATCTCTATTGGGTTTAGGTCTGAGACTGGCTAGCCACGCCAGAACCTTGATATGCTTCTTACAAAGCCACTCCTTGGTTATCCTGGTTGTGTGCTTCGGTCATGGTCATGTTGGAAGACCCAGCCTCAACCCATCTTCAATGCTCTAACTGAGGAAAGGAGTGTTCTTGGGATGGTACTCATCATTCTTCTTCCTCCAAACATGTTTAGTGGAATTATGACCCAAAAGTTCTATTTTGGTCTCTTGTGGAGGTGTACAATTTTGTCTTTAGTGTCTTTGGACAGCTCTTTGGTCTTGGCCATGTTAGTAGTTGGATTCTTACTGATTGTATGGGGTGGACAGGTGTCTTTATGCAGCTAACGACCTCAAACAGGTGCATCTAATTTAGGATAATAAATGTGGTGGTGGACATTTTAAAGGCAGACTAACAGGTCTTTGAGGGTCAGAATCCTAGCTGATAGACAGGTGTTCAAATACTTATTTGCAGCTGTATTATACAAATAAATAGTTTAAAAATCATATATTGTGATTTCTGGGTTTTTATTTTTTTTAGATTATGTCTCTCACAGTGGACATGCACCTACGATGACAATTTCAGACCCCTCCATGAAGTGGGAGAACTTGCAAAATAGCAGGGTGTTTAAATACTTATTTTCCTCACTGTAAGTACATGTCGGAGCCCAAACTTCTTTACTTTAATTTGAGTGAAAAAGTGTAGTGAGTACTTTTAACTTTTACTAGAGTCTTTTAAAACATGAGTATCTGTACTTCTGCCTGAGTGAAGGAAGTATGTACTTTTGCCGTCTCTGTTGGATTGTTATCAGTTATAACTTCATACCTGGTAACTGGGTCTTTTATGACTGAGTTATAGGTACTAATGAAAATCATCTGATTTTGAAGATAAAAAGATTCAGTTAAGAAAAAGCAGGTTACGAACATTAGCAGATAACTACGTTGCCAAAAGTATTTAGACACCTGACCACCACATCCAAACAGGGTTCTTCCCCAAATTGTTGCCACAAAGCTAAAAGCACACAACTGTATCCAGCTATCAGGTACAACTTTATGGCCACTAATCAGGCACAACATTATGACCACCTGCCTAATATTGTGTTGTTCCTCTTTTGCTGCCAAAACAGTCCTGACCCACTGACCATTAACAGCATTATCTTTTCAGCAATTTAAGTCACAAAAGCTCGTGTGTTGGATTGGACCACACAGACCAGCCTTTGCTCCCCACGTGCATCAATGAGCCTCAGCCATGACCCTGTCACTGGTTCACCAATATTCCTTCCTTGGAGCACTTTTAATAGATACTGACCACTGCACACAGTCATCTACCCTTAACAGTTTGGCCCTTGTCAAACTCGCTCAAGTACTTACGTTTGCCTTTTTTTTCTGCTACTAAAACATCAGTTTAAGAACAAAATGTTTACTTGCTGCCTAATATATCCCACCCACTAACAGGCTCCATTATAAAGTTATAATCAGTGTGAAAACTAAAGGAGGTAGACTATAGTGTGAGATTCATGAAGGAAGTCAGACAGGGGCTCGGTGGTGGTGAAGAGCTGCTGGGTTTTTAGGCAACTACTGCAAAAGTGATAAGTGACACAGCTAGAAAGGTACTTGGTGTGACATTTAGAAAAAGAAAGAAAAACAAAAAGATGTGGTGGTAGAATAAGGAAGTGCAAGAAAGCATAAGGAGAAAGAGGTTGGCAAAACAGGATTGGATCAGCAGAGATGAGAAAAGTAGGCCGGAGTACAAGGAGATGCGGCAGGTAAAGAGGATGTGGCAAAAGTCAAGGAAAAGGCATATGAGGAGCTGTATGTGAAGTTGGACACTAAGGAAGGAAAAAAGATTTATTCCGATTGGCCAGGCAGAGGGACCGAGCTGAGAAGGATGTGCTGCAATTTGGAGCAATAAAGGATGGAGATGGAAATGTGTTGACTAGTGAGGAAAAAGTGTGTTGAAAAGGTGGAGGGATAATTTTGAGCATCTGATGAATGAGGAAAATAAGAAAGAGAGAAGGTTGGATCGTGTGGAGATGGTGAAGCAGGAAGTGGATATGATTAGTAAGGAGGAAGTGAGAGCAGCGATTAAAAGGATGAAGAGTGGAAAGTCAGTTGGACCAGATGACATCCTGGTAGAAGCATGGAGATGTTTAGGAGAGATGGCAGTGAAATTTTTTACCAGATTGTTTAACAGGATTTTGGAAGGTGAGAGGATGCCTGAGGAATGGAGAAGGAGTGTGCTGGTACTGGTTTTTAAGAAAAAGGGAGATGTACAGACCTGCAGTAACTACAGGGGAATAAAATAATCAGTCAAACCATGAAGTTATGGGAAAGAGTAGTAGAAGCCAGGCTGAGAGAAGAGGTAACCAGCTGTGAGCAACAGTATGGTTTCGTGCCAAGGAAGAGCACAACAGATGCCTTATTTGCTTTCAGAATGTTGATGGAGAAGTATAGAGAAGATCCGAAGGAGCTGCATTGTGTGTTTGTGGATTTAGAGAAAGCATATGACAAGGTGCTGAGAGAGGAGTTGTGATATTGTATGAGGAAGTCTGGTGTGGCAGAGAAGTATGTGAGGGTGTGCAGGACATGTATGAGGACAGTGTAACAGCAGTGAAGTGTGCAGTAGGAACGACATACTGGTTCAAGGTGGAGGTTGGATTGCATCAAGGATTGGCTCTGAGCCCATATCTGTTTGCAGTGGTAATGGACAGGTTGACGGACGAGGCCATACAGGAGTCTCCATGGACTATGATGTTTGTGGAAGATATTGTGATTTGTGGTGAGGGTAGGGAGCAGGTTGAGAAGTGCCTGGAGAGGTGGAGGTATGCGCTGGGGAGAATGGGAATGAAAGACAGTAGGAGTACATGTGTGTGAATATAAGGAGGGCAGTGGAGTGGTGCGGTTGCAGGGAGAAAAGGCGGTGAAGGTGGAGGAGGACAGGTACCTGGGGTAAACAGTGCAAAGTAATGGATAGTGTGTTAAAGAATTGAAGAAAAGAGTAGGGCAGGCAGGGTGGAGTGGGTGAAGAAGAGTGACAGGAGTGATTTGTGATAAAGGGTATCTCCAAGAGTGAAGGGGAAGTTTATAGGACTGTGGTGAGACCTGCTATGTTGTATGGTTTAGAGACAGTGGCATTGACTAAAACGTTTTGACAAAACTGACGTTTGGGAGACAAACTGAGGCGAGATTGAGATGGTTTGGACATTGCAGAGGAGAGACATGGGGTATATCAGTAGGAGAATATATCGGTAGGAGAATATATCAGTAGGAGAAAAAGAGGAAGGCTACGGAGGAGGTTTATAAATGTGATGACAATGACATACAGGTAGTTGGTTTGAAAGAGGCAGATGTAGAGGACAGGGGGTATGGATGATCCGCTGTGGCAACCTAATAGGAGCAGCCAAAGAAGAAGAAGACAACCCCACTGGCCACCTGCAATTTACTGTAACACATCATCATCCAAGATTTTGCACTTAATATTCTGGAAGAAAGGGAAATTCTTCAAAGCAATATTGTAAAATCTGGTGGAAAGCCTTCCCAAAAAAGTGGATGTTGTTATAGCAGCAAAGAGGAGACAGAGAGGAAATGGATGCCCGATAAATACTTATAGTTAATAGTTAGGACTTTAAATACTTTTAAATACTTTTGTTCA
>NW_025804557.1:0-14099 GCF_014805685.1 Silurus meridionalis | reverse complement strand
GTTTCTACAGCGTATTTTCTTTTTATAGATTATCATCAACGAGACTTTATTGCCCTCTGGAGAGAAAAATTAAGATGATTTGTGTACACTATTCCATTACAAAGAGTTTTATGGGGAGGGCGTGGTTTTGGTTGAGGGCGTGGCACGCAGCTCAGCTCCTAAATGATGTTGGGTTTTGCGGTTCAGTCTTTATGAATGCTGATGGGACGCGTTTACTCAGTGGAGCCTCCTTCTGCTTACAGCCTTTAAATGCTAGCTAGAGCGTACTTGCGGAAGTTCTGGGTGAGCATGTGACTAACGTGTGACTAGCGGAAACCTGCAAAATAAATTAAACTAAAGACTTGTAAAGTAAGTTACCGCTAATGTGTTTCTTCTGAAGTGGATGATATAGATCGATTTGGTTGCGTGATTGAGAAGTTTGACGCTCGATGTGTTGAGTTTGTTGGCTGCTTCCGAGATCAGACGAGATCGAGCGTTCTCAGAGTGGTATAGCCGTAAGCTCGGTGTTCTGGCTTTTATGCATGTGGTCGAAAGCGGCGCACTGTGACATCACAGAGATACACAGAGAAACACCCCCGTATCTCTTGCACAGTGTGTGCCTTGACCGAGCATGGTCCTTCGAGCTAGATAATCAAACATTCATTAGTTGGCGGTAATGCACCTTTTCGTTGGTCTGCCAAACCGCCATAAAACACCAGAACAACAACAACAACAACAACTGAGTATGTACAGATACATGAACAGTAACTATAACACTGAGGATGTACAGTTAAATGAACATTTGTACTTTTCGAGTCTTCTACTAAATAATCTACAATATTCTACCATAATTATTTAGACGACTTACCAGGTACCTGTATGAAGAAATGTTCAATAGAAGAGAATTTGTAATTTTTTTAGTTGCTGCTAATCGCTGCTGCTTCTTGCTGCTGTTTATTTGTTTGGTGGTTGTCAATTTTAGTGTCTCTTTACTTACAATTGGTAAATTCACAAATGAGAAACAAAAGCACGCTTTGAATTATATAGACGTGTCACACTGTGACATCACACCTAGATGCCCCGCCCTCTGCCGGTGACATCATCATGTCACTCACTTTATTTCTCTCTCTATTTCTCTCTATCTCTCTCTCTCTCTCTCTCACACACACACACACACACACACACACACTGCACAAGTACAGATTACAGAGGGAAGATTACACACAAACCAGATGAAGCTGACTGAGGTGAACCCCTGAAACTAACCCAGGAACAGAGTAGGAACATTCTGATCACCTGCTGGTTTCTTTTTGAGAGACTGCTGAAAGGAAATTTCTTGAACTATCTATGGATTCAGACTCGGTCGACCTCATTGTTTTGAATAGAAGTGACCGAACTGAACTCTTGAACCGAGTCACTTGAACTGAATCTAAAGAGTCGAAATCATCGAACCGAATCTTTTCTAACTGAATTGACCAAACTGAATGGACTGAATTATTAAAATAAATCTATTAAATAGTTATTTCTGATGTTTTCTACTAACTGCAGTTGTCAAAAGTTATACTTGAACTATGATGTTATGAGGCTGCATTGGAACTAAACTTTATAGTATTGTGTGCATCAGATGAACCCATGAAGAACTCATGTATTGTAAACTGATTTAATCTCTGTGTTATTGTGATTTAATATTTAAACTGATGCTGTGAATACTGTTCAATAACTGTTTATTTTATTACTTTAACTTCTGTTCATGTAAAATTGGGTTTAAACAGAACCTTTATTTTATTATCATTTACTTTTGTCCCGTTTTCCCAAAATTTTATCATGTGGATTTTAATTCTTAGTTAAATTTAAATGATGTACAATAATAATTTTATAATATAAACAAAACACACTATATTTAAGATATTTATTCATTTTGAAGTAATAAAAAATATTCAGTTACAATAATCACTGATATTTTTGTACTTTATTATATGTAGGACATGTCCAGCTTGATCTCCTCTTTTTCTTTCTCTGGTTTTCTTTCTCTAGTGCTGAAGTCATATTGCTGAACAGCTGTACAGCTTCCTCCAGTCACTCTCGGTTTCCATCCTCATTTCTCTTCCTCACCTAAGAATCTTTGTTTCCTCAGAGATTTTCTGCGACTCTTTGGGCTTGTAGAGGTTCAGCTTTCTGTTTCTGCTGTTTCTCATAGTCAGAACCCAAAGTGCTCTCAGCTGAGCTTCATGTTTCTCCAATTGCTCTTGGTTTCTCAGAATGATCTTTTTGATGATATATTTTTATGGAGAGCAAAATATGTTAAGTTATTTAAAGTTAAATTTTTATTTATTCTGGAATAATTTTCATGTCTGTTTTTATTAATATTTATGTTCAAAAAACATTGTTTTAGTGTGTTCAATAAATGTTTATCCTGTTCGGCCCGCAACCTAAAGTGGGCTTTAAGTTTTGGCCCCTGTGCAATTGAGTTTGACACCCTCATATAGATAAATATCATTAATTATTAATAATAACATAATTAAAGGTAATTGAGCAAATCTTTTATCTCAGAAGTGTGTATCAAACTGGTAGCCCTTCACATTAGTCGGTACCCAAGAAGTAGCTCTCGGTGTCAAAAGGTTTGTGACCCTAATTTATAATCTTGTTACTTTTGTCCCCACATGAACATATACATTTTTATATTTAGTCATTGTGATTTCACCCTTATACATCGTATCTCTGTTGATTTCTTTTATTCAGCTCAATCTCACAGATGTTCTGGGACAGCTCTTAGGAGCGTTCTCTGCCGACAGTATCATCAATTTCAGCTCTTCTCCCTCACCACTGAGATTGCTCCATTTATTAAACATCTCTACTCCAGCTGTTCCAGAGAACCCTGTCTGCCTCCTCACATCGTGAAGAATACTTTTACACGTGATATGAGCACACAGACAGAGGAGTTTCCAGGTAGTCTAGCGTTCGGTAAGGCAGCTGAAGCGCTGCATTATGGGATCTGTAGTTTGTGTTATCAGCGCTTCATTTTGCCGAGACATTAATATCAATAATAATAGCTCTTTATAAAATCATCTCATGGGCGGATTTGACACTGACTTTGACACCCCTGATCTATGTGAAGACACTGATTATGTTAATGATTTCTCACAATAATTATCAACAATGATTTAACAAGGTAGGATACAGCTATTTTTAGAAAAGGCACGCGGCGACTCATGTGGTCCTTGCGGGCGAACTGGTGCACCACGTTGGTGACCCCTGATGTAGAATATAACACCGGGTTAGCTTCTAGCTTCTAGCTCCTCAGGCATGGAGTTTCTGGAGGTGTTGCTATCGCAGTAGATACGACCGTCAAACCAGAAAGACACAGACCTGAATAAACGGAGACACGCCCACAGTGCGTCTTCTTCGTGTTTACAGTGGTTCATCCTTCAATCCTACAATGCGTCGCTGCTGTAAACAGGTCAGACTGTAGTCTACAGAGAAACAGTCTATGAGACATGAACTCCTGCAGTCTCTCTGTAGGGGTTATGTAGCTTTATGTGAACAGTGAGGAGACTTTCATTAAGCTCATGCCTTCGCCTACAGACTTCTTAAAGAAGGTGAGATTATATTGACATTTCATTATAAATCTACTAAAATGATTCAGACAATGATACAAAGAAATGTGTCTTGTTCTTTCCAAAATGTGTGTTGTTCTTGGTTTTGTATTTATTTCTATACAGTGTATTTTAAGTCTGTGGTATTGTTTTGTTAAATTTGCAGACTTTCCTGAAGCCCCTAAATTAATAATGGTCATAGTGACATTGGTAACATTGCATTAATGTAATAATATCTGATAGCCATTAGAGGGCACTCTCGTGCTGCATGTGGGTGTGTTTGCAGTGTGCAGAGTAAACGAGTAAAAAACGCTGTGCAGTCATGTCTCCGGTTCTTTCTGCGCATGCTCCGAACTTAATGGTATAATATGTGTTTTATAGCATAATGATGCAAACATAACAGTATTTACATTCATCACATTACTGTGCTGGAAAACAATACAAATTAAATAAAAGAAGAAAAATGTAGAAGAAGAAAAGCGGACAAAGACAGAGGTAATGTGATGTAATGAATAGTGATGATCATATAAATAAACTAAGTTTAGTAAAAGTTTGTAAACAAACTTTATATTGGTCCAGTTTTTAAAGTCTATTCTAAAAGTTATAAATAGTGTAATAATGTCTGGGTTTCCAGAGATCCGTGATTTAGTAACATTTAAATTTTTTTTGTCACATGATACGTTTTAACAACATTTGACTCTATAGTTGTGTAGAATTTGGGTATTTGTGGTATTTGTAATCAAGTGGTTAATTCGATAATGTTTGTTTATAACTTGGCTTATTAAAAAAAAGCAACATTTGATGTAAAATTCCCTTTAAAAGTGTAGTACAGTGTAATTCATCGTGATACCGCTAGAGGGAGCTAAAGTTTAGTAGAACATTACTGCCACCTACTGGACAGCGAACACTTTTAAAATGAAGTGGAAGATGAAACAGTACTGTATGATAAAGAAGTGTTTAAATAAAGACATTTATGTGCAGGAAGACCAGATGTAATTATTCCTACTGTTTGTGTTTCATTTATAGTGTGACCCAGACAGCACCTATATTTTATATTCGATCAGATATCAATGTTTGTTTGTTTTAAAGGAAAAAGAATAAATGCTTTTATTTCACCACACACTCATTAACAAGACAATGTAGTTATGAACAAATTTTCTTTACAAAACACAGGAAGCTGAAAGCAGCTGAGATGTAAATATCAGAGAGAACATTAAATATGATGTCAAATGTAGTGACAGACATTTTCATGTTGTTCTAATCAACAGTATTGGGTGACCTACGTTCCTGTGGTGGTGAACATGACTGCGAGTTCTCCAGAAGAACAAATGCTGGTAATGTACAGTTCAAACACACACTGTTTTTCACACAGAATAAACTAAAGCCCATCACTTCCTCATCACCTAAACACACTGTTCATTTAGATTTTACTTACGGCAGCCAAACGGCTCATTTTGTAAACCCCTTGATCACTTACTCTGTCTTTAAGGGAACTAAACGAAGAGGAATGAATGAAAAGTGGTATCCAATCTGTAATATTATTGGGGACCTGATTATGGTTCAGAACGATCTATAAAACATAACTGACTACTAAAATCAGATTGTCAAAATGTCCATATAGAGGAGTATGAGCGCAGCTGGCAACCGCTCTAAAAGGCCACGGCTCTGATTTGATTAAACAGAGTGAAGGTTATTCATGAAGTATATCAGAATTGTACAAATCAATTAAACTACTTACTCTATGAACTCTATTTAAACAAAATCATTACTGAGTTTGGACCAAAATGATATCTGTATGCTAATGTGTGCTAATCAGGAAATACGTTCTACCTACCTTTCCTAGCCTGACTTTAAAATCCCACCCCTGTCTGGCCTGCACTTCCTCCCTCACTCTGCCCTGTCTTTCCCTCCTGCATTGCCTGAGTTTCTCTCACCCACATTACTTCACCTACATTACCATACCTAACTGTGCTATATGTAATGAGGCACACAGGGACAAGGTAGAGACTTGGAGGTTGTTCGATGTAGTTGTGGGAAAGGTCAGGGTCATGTGTGTACCCTGGTGCTTTGAATTTGTCCCTGTGTATCCTTTTATAGCTGCAGGTTTCAAATACTGTTTACGTTAACCTTCAAATAGCTTTAGCATTTTTGTGATTTTTATGCCAAACGTATATGTTGTTTGTGTTACAGTATTATTACAGTGCTCCAGTACATGTGGTGCCTCCTCAGCAGTACTCAGTCCATCCCACAGGATTCAATACATGCTACACTCTACTCCTGAACCTACTACCCCAACAAATGGTAAGTTCATCATGCCTTTCCAGTCATCCTTACAAAAAGCCTGGTTTTCTTGTAGGATGTTATGATCCTCACATGTTGCTCTTTAATTGAAACTGATACTGTTCTTATTAGTGTCTGCTGCAGGGATGTTCTACTATAATGATCAGGCCGTGTACAACCAGACTCCATTCCCAATGGTCCCTCCACTGCAGCAACATCCATCTACCAAGAGGAAGAGGAAAACGTGCGTGTGCTTACTCTTTGTTTCAGTACTGGTTTATTTACTGAGTAATGAATCTATTTATCTCTGATCATGTGCTATTTATTTCCCATTAAGATCGTTGTCCGAGATCCTAACCAGGACAACAAGGACATCACGGAGGAGATCATATCAGAAGCTGGCAGGAGTCGGAAGCCCACTCTGCCAGTGGGAAATGTCTTTTCCGTCCCTATGCCTCTGCAGGTAACAGTCACACACGCATTCATAGAGGAAGCAGATTCTTCTGGCTAATAGCTCACCAGTCTTCCTCCTTAAATTTACCTGTATTACCATTTCCCTTTTCCACTATTTTTTACTCATGTGTGCAATCTGTTTTCCTAATTCTGATTATCCTCACACTTTCCACCTTAAATCCCAGCAACTGGACCGAATGGTGGAAAATGAGCGTGGTGACCACTGTACCTCGGAAAACTCGTACATTAATGCACTCGTAGGTCAAAGTACCACTGTAGCTGTGAAAGGAAGGAGGAAGACAGTGAACAATGACTTACTTGCTCGGCTACTGTTTAGATACAAGCCGTTGTAGTGTGTTGAGTCTGGGTGAAGGGAGAGCTCACTAACTCCAGTTACAACAGAAATCATATAAGCACAGACACATTTCCAAAACTCCTGCTTTTTTATTTTTGTTTGCAACAGCGTTATGGGTTAGTCAAAGACACCTAAAAATGAGCATCAGAAAATAAAAAGCCTCGGCCTCCACACACGCAGTAATAGCGGAAATATGCAGTGCCGGTCTTTTCCCAAAATACCGCTCTGCTCCTAATAGAAGCGCAACATATTTCACCTGTTACACCGTGTGTAACGTGTCTTTCGTTAAAGCCTGTGTAAAGTACATTAGTGTAGACACCTGCAGCTTATAAACAGGTGCGGCTTATTTATGTTCAAAATAAAAATATTTGTAAAATTCAGGCTTATATAAGGGTGCGCTTTATAGTCCGGAAATTACGGTACACTTTTTCTACCAGGTTTATAAGAAGCATTGTTATTTGAACTGAATTGTGTTTGTGTGTAGTTACCAGCAGATGATAAGATTTATTTGGGATCGAATTTCGGGGGACGACGGCTGAACTGGAAGAACGGCTGCAATGGAGAAACTAGCGCTAGAGCCACATCCGGAGCATCAGGTGAGTCTGTAGTGAATGTAGTCTGTGTTCTTTTTCAGCTCTCTCCTGTGTTCATGTTGTGAAAATATTCAAAGCAGGTTGTGATTGTAGGTGTTGTTCTTGAAACTAAATTCAGTTTAAAGCATGAGCATTTTTAGTCATGACACATCATGTCTCTTGTGTTTCAGTAAAACTGGACGCAGTGCCAGACTCGACTACAAACAAGCTGCGCTATCAGAGGAGGAAATGGAGAAACGCTCTAAATCCATTATTGAGGAGTTTCTACACATAAATGATTACAAAGTAATGATCTCATGCAGTGTCTTATGATCACATTTAGTTGAATACACATCGGTTATTATCTTGTTACTGCGCCACATAATCGTGGTGGGTTCGTGTGCAGGAGGTCTCGCATTGCGTGGAGGAACTGGACCAGGGCGGGATGCTGTACGTTTTGTTCGGTGGGTGTGGAGACCACGCTGGAGCGAAACCAGATCACACGTGACCACGTGGGTCATCTGTTCCATCAGCTGCTGCAGGCTGGGATCCTCTCCACATCTCAGTTTTTTAAAGGGTGAGTGACATTCCTGCACCACACAGCTCCGTCTCCCACTGGCGCCAGAGACACTACTGTCTGCGTCATGAGATGTCCACAGCTTGATGACATATTTACACCCAATGGGGTTATTGTAACATTATTATGAATACGCTTGCTTTTACATTTGGTCATTTTAGAGAATTTTATAAGAGAATCAGAATCCTTTAATAAGACTTTTGTCTGTGTTCTTTTGCTCTCTTTTCCCCCATTTTCTTACCTCTACTTGTTTACACAGGTTCTCAGAAACCCTCGAGATAGCAGATGATATGGCGATTGACATTCCTTATGTATGGCAGTACATAGCGGAGCTCGTTAATCCTGTGCTTCGGGAAGGAGGAATCTCTTTGAGAGAATTATTAATGTATTTACAGTTACATTTGAGACTTTACATATACATTTTTTGCTGGAAAGGAAGTTGGTGTTTGTTTTTAATTGTTAATTTCTTGTGAATTCCAGTGAATTTAGCAAACCACTACTTTCTGTGGCAAGAGCATATTATTTGCAGAAATATTGCACCTTCTCTACAAATGGTGAGCTGTGAGATCTTCTATAGAACATGACTGAAAAAAGGAAAGTGTTTTGTCATACTAGTTGAAAAAGGTTCTTTTTTGTTCAAGTCATTGCTGTGTTTTTCTTCACTTTAGAGCCAAAAGGAAGTGGAGGCCTTATGGAGGGACTCTAAACTGAGCTGGGCTGATTTTCTTCCTGAAACCGTGGATGGGAACAACTTCATTACTGAGCAGGTGAGCTGTTGGCTGCACACTAGATTTAGACTCCACTGGAAGATCTGCACCAAACAGGATCCAGTGGGCAGTAGATTTTCTACTACTTGAGTAATAATAATAGAAGAGCTGAGTAAAAGTGACAGCATAGTTATTTTATGAAATCATTTCGCTTGAAAATTGATTTGAAATACTATTGTTTATGTCTGATCTAATCGCTTAGCTCGGCATATTTTTGGCTGGTTGTTACAGAGGGCTTTTAAAATGTGCAATAATCAATATGGGTTAAAATCATACTGTGATCAATTTCATTTGTTAGTATAAGAACATTGTCAGTGAACTCAAATGGCAGCTCGTCTGATCAGAAAAGAGAAAAGTGTTTGTGTTTGTGGTGTAAAAAGCAGTGTGTTGGTTGGTAGACTTGATGCAGTTTTATTTCTAAACCAGCACAAATGTTGCCTTTAAGAAGAACATCTTCAGAGGGGTTTTTTCTCGTCCTGGTATCATAAGTGTAGATAAACATAGGTTGTGTTTAATTGACAGCCCTGATGAAGTCTGATGACCTGAAGAGGGTGGAGCTGAGACTTCAGACAGCAGACGGACTTCTGAGGAGGAACATCAGCACCACACGAGAGGTTAGAGGTCACACAACCTGTAATTAATCCTGGAGGAATTAAGTGTGATTAGAGAGATAGCCATTTAAATGTATTAATGCAGCTGTGTGTGTGTGTGTGTGTGTGTGTGTGTGTGTGTGTGTGTGTGTGTGTGTACTGAAAATGTATTTAATTTGTTTGTTGTGTGAATTGCCAATTTATTATTATTTATATATTGTATTTATGTATTTATTTGTAAATGTATTTACTGTAAACTCTTATTAAAGATAAAGTAAGTGCAGATTGTTGTTAGTTATTTATCTTTTAGGTGGCAGCAGGATGGGGCAGGTCATGATGTGGAAAGGAGACTCTCTGCTTGCAGGCTTCCTGTGACGTAGCTTCCTGTGTTTGACTGTGTTTTTAAACAAACTTTACTATTTATCTCCTTTTTCCTCTTTTAATAATCCTAAATAGTTTTTGTCTTCCTGTCTTGTGCCTGTAGTTAGTTAACTCGACTATCACTAGTGTTGACTATATTCATTCCCTCTCACATTATCACATCTTTGAATCTTAACTCTATCTGCTTGTTTGAGTTACAAACGGTGGAGCTGAAGATGGAGGCTTTGGAGAAACAAGCAAAGCATGCCCAGCTGCGAGAGCGAAAGCGGCGCTGAAACATCCCGGCGGACGCTCACTCGTCCCAGGTAAATTCCGGTTGAATCTAACGCCCCAGCACCTCAACTCCGCGTGTTTCTCTGCCCAGGTCCAGCGCACCTACAACGTGGCCCGCCCAGGTATCGTTCACCCCGGCACCGGTGCACCACGGACCCTGGATGCTGCAGCAGTGGAAGACACGAGCCAAGCCCGGTCAAGACCAAGAACCGCTTCACCCTCTCCGCGAGACGGAACGCCATACTGTGATTCTTGGAGATTCCATCGTCCGGCATGTCCGCGCTATCGGAGACAAAGGTAAGGTGCACACTCGCTGTTTTCCTGGTGCTCGTGTTCTCGATGTCGCTGCGCAGGTACCCGCGATCCTGAACAAGAACTTTGCAGCGGTTGTTCTCCATGCTGGAACGAACGACACCCGGCTGAGGCAAACGGAGATCTTAAGGAGGGATTTCAGGATCCTGGTGGAGACGGTAAGCAGCACATCACCCACAACGAGGATCATAGTGTCAGGACCTCTTCCCACTTCCCATCTGACTGGTAAGACATCAGGAAATTTACGACTATGAGAACATTTATACAACAAACCAAATAGTTACAAGTTCACACACAGCAGTTTATAGAAACCGTATCTATTCCTCGTGTAGTAAAACCAAGAATTAAATACACAAGATCCAGAAATAATCTTATTGCAGTTAAAACTGAAAAATGCCAGATAAGCAAACACCAAAAAGTTCTAAAGTTTGGTTTATTAGATTAGATCACTTGCACCCGAAGCTACAGACAGACGCTGAAAGCTGCTAGAGCTGAACACCTGAGCAAACTCATAGAAAACAACAAAAACAATCCCAGGTTCCTTTTCAGTACAGTAGCTAAATTAACTACAAATCAGGGATCTGAAAAATGTGTTCCATCACAGTTTAGTAGTGAGGACTTTATGAATTTCTTCACTGAAAAAAATTATAGTATTAGAAAACAATTGTGGCAGTCCAACCTCTGACAGCATCTCCTGACACAATCTCACCTACAACTCCACATCTACACTGTTTTACATGTACAGGACAGGAAGAGCTGTATAATGTTATTACCAAAGCTAAATTAACAACATGTCAGTTAGATCCCATTCCTACTGATCTATTGAAGGAAGTGTTATATACAACTGGTGAGCCTTTTCTCAATATTATTAACTCCTCACTATCTTTAGGTCACGTCCCTAAATCAAGTTAGCAGTTATTAAGCCCCTCATTAAGAAACCTCATTTGGATCCAAACACGCTATTGAATTACAGACCCATTTCAAATCTCCCATTTATGTCTAAGATTTTAGAAAAGATTGTCCAAACTACTACTTCTTACTTATAAAGCACTTAATGGTTTGGCTTCCATGTATCTCTCCAGTCTTTTAACATGATACAATCCGTCACGCTCCCTGAGATCTCAAAACTCTGGATTTCTAGTAGTTCCTAGAATAGCAAAGTCCACTAAAGGCGGTAGATCATTCTCACATTTAGCTCCTAAACTCTGGAATAGTCTTCCTCACAGTGTTCGGGGCTCAGACACACTCACCCAGTTTAAGTGCAGATTAAAAACATATCTTTTTAGCAAAGCTTACACATAACACACATCACATCATAACCTTGTGCTCCAGAACATCTGATCACATGCACATTATCAACATGTCTTCATGTGTGGAGTTTTGACATTGGACCTCCTGGAGTGTTTAAAGGCTCTGGCATGGAGAAGCTGATGCTGGATCTGTGATGATCACAAAAGTTGAGCTATTTTATGAGTTGCTCAGTAGCTCCTAGTTTTATAACCATAAAGACTGTAGAAGACTGTAGAAAGAACATTACTTATAATCTTATACTCCAGTACTCATGTTAGTTCTCACTCTCCAGTGTTCTGTATTGTTGAAAGATTTATGATCAGACTCTTGATGTCACCCAAATGAGGATGGGTTCCCCTTTTGAGTCTGGTTCCTTTTAAGGTTTCTTCCTCATAACATCTAAGGGAGTTTTTCCTTGCCACAGTCGCCACGGCTGCTCATCAGGGATAAACACACACCATTCACCTTAACTGTTGATTTCTGTAAAGCTGCTTTGAGACAATGTCTGTTGTGAAAAGCGCTATACAAATAAACTTCACTTGACTTGACTTGAATTTTAAGGAATTTGGCCATGACAAAGTTTTTTCAGAACTCCTGAATGATTTGAAAGTACTTGAGGAGAATGGCATAACGATGGCAGACAAAACTGTTGTGATGGGAGCTCTCTACTGCATTGCTGGAGACACCCTGGGCTCTCATTGTATTGGGGGTCTTACAGAAAATTTCAGTTCATCAGTGTATTTATGCAGATATTGTCTGTTATCTCAAACTGAATTTCAGGGTGCTGATCCAGCAGTCTGTGGACCTCAGAGGACTCCAGAAACCTATAGATCTGCCACAGAACGGCTGGAAAGAGAAGACGTGTCAGACGTACAGGGGATAAAGTTCAGGTCTGTGTTTAATTCTTTACAAAACTTTGATGTTTGCACACCTGGCATGCCCCCATGTCTTGGTCATGACATTTTTGAGTGTGTCCTCTCATACGATCTTGCAGCTCAAGGACATGGTTGACTTAATTTGTGCTCAGCAAATTTCCAAGGCCCAGGTTACTTATCTGGATGCTCTCATCCAAGAATATTTGAAAACCAGAAAGGCATTGTTTCCTAATACCAACTTAAAACCTAAACACCATTACTTACGACATTATCCAGGGCTGATCCTAAAATTTGGCTCTCATCAGGCTTTGGACAATGCGCTTTGAGAGCAAACACAGTTACTTCAAAAGATGCACAAGGCATCTGAAAAATGTCAAAAACCTGTGCTTGACTCTTTCAGAGAGACATCAAATGTTCCAGGTCTTCCTTTCTGCTGGGTCAGTCAGTCCTCCAGCATTGCAAATAAAAGATGGCTCAGCATTTTACTTGGAGCTTTACAGTGAGCAAGTTAAAGACGCAGTCCTACATTTTGGTTTCACTGAAAGGAATATGAAGATTCCAGTAGATGTTCAGTACAATGGCCTTGCTTACAGGAAGGGCCAGTTTTTTGTCATGAAGTATGATGAGTCAGTGGAGTTTGGTGAACTTCTGCTGATTTTTGTTAAGGATGATTCAGCTCTTCATTTTCTCATGAGAGTTTATGATGCTGAATTTATTTCTTACTACCACATGTACTCAGTAAAAAAAGACAGAGTGCAGACTCATCAGTGAACTGATTGACTTGTGGCCATTGTCATCTTATGTGAAAAATGGTTACCAGATTATTCCACTGAAGCACAGCATCTTGTCAGACTGAATGCCTTCATTTCATTGGACCAGAGACCAAACTCTTTGTGTGTGTGTCTTCACAGATATTGCTGAATCACAGCTGCTTAAGAACATAGGGGATGTGATAGCAGGAGTGCTTCCGGACCTTCCTGATCAACTTGATAAGTCCGTTGAAGATACTTTAAAAACACTTGGTGCAGCAACCACAGATGATTTAAAGAACATCACAGAAAACGATTTGCTGCCAGTGTTAAAGCCCATACAAGCACGAAGACTGGTTGCTGCCTGGACCCAAAATAGTGAGTATAGAACAATGTCACCACACCACCCAATGGTAAACTTGTTAACATGGTGTTAAGGTTAGAATATGAATTTTTATGAGTCTAATAATGATGTGATCATCAATATTTCCTGAATAAATAAATGTTGTTATTATGCAATAGGAGGCTGTATCAAAAATTTTAATTTTTTAAATGCAATCTGTTCAACAAATTACATTTAGTTTTTACTATTTTGTGTAACCTTAATGTCTCCAAATGCGTCTATACAGTGTGTAATTTAGCAAAACAGAAAAAGCATTACTCAATGTTTAATGCTTTCATATCTTCTTTTTAGTCTCCGGGACTTCAACACCAAAATCTGTGCATTCATCTCCAGTGGTTGTCTTTCCCTCTGCACCCACAAATTCTTCTTCACCAGCATCATCCACCTCTACATCATCTTCAGGAATCTGTACACCATTAATACCAAACTGCTTAGAGCGATTTGAAATCCCATGGCAGAGGCTCCCTGAGGAGTTAATACAGAACTTGGAAAGACAGAAAAAACCAAGTGCAAGACAATGAAGAGAAATGGTGATGATCGTGGTCTCTGAAATGAAGATTTGCAAGAATCCAACCAAACACAACATAACAGAGAGAGCAAAAAGGATCGTGGCCATGTATCCAAAGTCTCTGCAAGATGTGATCGATGAC
>NW_025804556.1:0-14229 GCF_014805685.1 Silurus meridionalis | reverse complement strand
GCTGGAGGTAGCAGAGCTGAAGATGTTGAGGTTTTCGTTGGGAGTGACGATGGACAGGATAAGAAATGAGTTTATTAGAGGACAGTGCATGTAGGACGTTTTGGGGACAAAGTAAGAGAGACATGATTGAGATGGTTTGGACATGTGCAGAGGAGGGACATGGGGTATATCGGTAGAGAATGCTGAGGATGGAGCCTCAGAATTCATATTTCTGTAAAGACTCCGTATGAAAATGAATTTGTTTATGTTAAAAGCATGTGCTTTCTGTTAAAGTGCAAGTCATATGTGACTCTAACACTACCCTCACAAACATTGTGGCACGCTGACCTACTTCAGCACATACAGACACACACACACACACACACACACACACACACACACACACACACACACACACACACAAAATAAACATTTTCTTTGCAATTTTGCTAATTTTGTTTTTAAGCATCACTAGAATGAATATGGAGAACAATAATGAATTCCAGTATTTTATTCAGCACTTTATTACCGAATAACAATAATTCAAATGTTTTCCAAATTCCTCGATTTGGAATAATAATAATCTTATTGTTGTTAAATAAATACATATATAAATATATATAAATAAAATTCACTTTCATTCACAATGTTAACATAAGGACCGAGTACAGCTTGTGAGCAGGTTTTCAAGACCTCAGACTGTGAAACAGATGCAGAGCTTCTTGGCACTGATGAACTACTGCGAGCATGGATCCCTGACTGCACACAGCATAAAAAAAGTTTTGCGTAGTGCAATTGATCACAAAGCTCCTCCATCACATCTCATTCTGCCCTCAAGAAGGCTCTACAGTCTGCTCCAGCTTTAGGTCTTCAGAATGATACTAAGCCTTTTCACCTTTATGTGAAGAACGTGGTGGTACGGCTGTGGGGATTCTGCCCCAGGAACACGGTGACATATCTCCCTGTTGTGTATCTTTCTGAATCTTTACACAACATAACACAAGGGTTTCCCTCGTGCTTGTGTGCAGTGGCTGCTGCGGCTCTGATGGTCCAGGGTGCTGAGAAAACAGTGCTGTCACATTCTTTGATACTGAACACCTCACATCAGCTAACAGCTATTTTACACAACCTCAACACACAACATATGACAGCACAACGTAGATCTGGTTTTGAAACCACACTTTTGAAGACAGAAAACTTGACCATTAAGCCTCTTCTCAGCCGCATTCAGCTGTAGTAGCGCTGCATGATCTGCTAGACTTTATTGATTTAGATGGTTTTGACGAGGCACATGATTGCCTTAAACACATTGAACAAGAGACCTCTTGTAGGTTTGATATTTTAGATACGGCCCTGGAAGAGGGGGATTGCTTACAAGAGCATGTCAGCTGTGTGAAGGTAAAATAGTGACTATATAAACTGATTCTAAGTCTGCTTATGTCGACACTTAGAAGCAAAGACACTTTACAACAGCTGATGGAAAGCCCATAGCACATTTAATCTCATAGGCGACCTTTTAAATGCTGTACAACTCAAGTCAACAAGTCAAGTCAAGTGGCTTTTATTGTCATTTTTACTATACACAGTGGTACACAGTACACAGTAAAACGAAACAACGTTCCTCCGAACCCTGGTGCTACACAAAACAACAGAACAACATAAAGTGCATCGAGTGCAGCCTGGTGCAAACAGTGCAAACAAAAGAACAGTACAGACAGACAGAGTGCAGACAGACAACACAAGACAAGACAAAAGACAAAACCAAGTATAGCGCCGATTAGTAAACCTACTGTATACTTACATATACAGTACTGTGTGAGGTGAATGTAAAACTATACCCAGGAGAAAATACAAACAGAAAGAGCAATGTAGTGCAAAAACAGCAGCAAGGAGGTGCAAAGACAGCATGTAAACATTATACTGTAGTATAAAAGGTGCAAAAACAGCATGTAAACATTGTACTGAATATAAACATTGTACTGAATATAGTATAAATAATAATAAATATATAAATGGTGATGGAGTGGATCGAGATGAGTGATGAATGTGTTTAGTCCAGGTTGTACAGTTCAGTTCAGTAACAGTAACACACAGTGAGTGTGTGTGTGTGTGTGTGTGTAAGTGAGTGTGTGTGAGTGTGTGTGAGTTCTGTTCAGTTCTGTGTGTTGAGAAGCCTGATGGCTTGTGGGAAGAAACTGTTACACAGTCTTGTTGTGACGGCCCGAATGCTTCGGAACCGTTTTCCTGATGGTAGGAGGGTGAAGTATGCGTGTGACGGTGTGTGTGATCGTCCACAATGCTGTGTGCTTTGCGGATGCAGCGTGTGGTGTAAATGTCCATGATAGAGGGAGAGACTCGATGATCTTCTCAGCTGTCCTCACTATCCTCTGTAGGGTCTTGCGATCCGAGACGGTGCAATTCCCAAACCAGGCAGTGATGCAGCTGCTCAGAATGCTCTCAATGGTCCCTCTGTAGAACATGGACAGGATGGGGAGGGAGGTGGGCTTTCCTCAGCCTTCTCAGAAAGTATAGACGCTGCTGGGCTTTCTTGGTGATGGAGCTGGTGTTAAGTGACCAGGTGAGGTTGTCCGCCAGATGAACACCAAGGAATTTGGTGTTTTGACGATCTCCACAGAGGATCCATCGATAATCAGTGGAGATTGGTCGCTCTGAGCTCTCCTGAAGTCCACAACCATCTCTTTCGTTTTGTCCACGTTCAGAGACAGGTTGTTTGCTCCACACCAGGCAGTTAACCGTTTCACCTCTTCTCTATATGCTGACTCATCGTTCCTGCTGATTAGACCCACCACGGTCGTGTCATCAGCGAACTTGATGATATGATTTGAGCTGTGCGTTGGTGCACAGTCGTGAGTCAGCAGAGTGAACAGCAGTGGACTGAGCACACAGCCTTGAGGGGCTCCAGTGCTCAGTGTGGTGGTGCTGGAGATGCTGTTCCCGATCCGGACTGCCTGAGGTCTCCCAGTCAGGAAATCCAGGATCCAGTTGCAGAGAGAGGTGTTCAGGCCCAGAAGGTTCAGCTTCCCTCCCAAAGTGGCCATAGTGAAGGTTAAAGGACATGCCGCAGGTGATTTAGAGGAAATTCAGGGAAACACGCGGATAAAGTAGCTAAGGAAGCAGCAAAACAACCAGTAGATTCGGACACAATACATACAAACCCTGAGATCTCGATGATGTCACATATCTCCAATATACCAGATATTGACCTAAAAATACTTCAGAGTCAGCCTACTGAGGAGTACATCAAGTGTTGGGCTTCCAAACAATGTAAATCAGATTCTGCTGCTATCATTAGAGATGTAGATGGAAAAATTGCTCTGCCTAAACTAGCTTTAATAGTGTTGGTGAAGCATTACCATGGGATGTCACACATTAGCATAGCTAAAGTCATACAGGCTATAAACACATTATACTGTATTGCTGATGTAGCTAAAACCAGAGGTGGCAAAAGTACACTCGGGGAAAAGTTGAAGTACTGATTATACTTTTTTACTCAAGTGAAAGTAAAGAAGTTTTGGCTCTGACATGTACTTCATTAAAAGTAGTTTACTTCTACCTGTTTTAGTGTCACGCTGGTAACTGAACCTCACATCATATTAATATTAGAGCTGTTAATCAAATTAAACATTTAATCACACATTTCTATCTGTTCTAAATGTACCATATATAAATACTTCCTGTTTTTAATACTTTAATCAACATTAGCATGGAGATATATGGATGCATCATAGAACATGAAGACAAAAAAATTCTTGTAAATGTTTTAACGTAATAATCATGGTTTAAATGACGTAAATCATCAGGACACCAAACGGAACCTTTGCTATGTTTCCACACGGACAGTTAATGAGGTGATACCGGAGAAACTGCACCTCTTCAAGTCAAGAAGCTTTTATCATAATCAGACTGATTTATGGTCTGTAATGGTTTTATGGGATTTATGGTATAAATCATATCGATTACATAATTAGAGAATATTCTTATTCGATGTGAATGTGGTTTATGTAAAAGACATTTGGAGTTTTCTATACATATGTAACCCCCTTTAGAGGAACAATTTATAGTGCCTCTGTTAATGTTTTAAGAGAGGCACTATAAATGGTTGCTACACCTCCCCCACGACCAGACTGACGGGGCTCATGCTTATAAACATATCCTGATGGTGTTGACTCGTTTAGACCCATATAATCACCTGGTTTAATCCAGGACTCAGTGAGACAGAGTGCATCGAGATTATTATCTGTGATCATCTCATTTACAATCAGTGCTTTGGGTGCAAGTGATCTAATGTTTAAAAGACCAAACTTTAGAACTTTGTTGTGTTTGTTTATCTGGCATTTTTCAGTTTTAACTGTAATAAGATTATTTCTGGATCTTGTGTATTTAATTCTTGGTTTTACTACACGAGGAATAGATATGATTTCTATAAACTGGGCTGTGTGTGAACTTGTAACTATTTGGTCTGTAGTATGCGTGTTCTCATAGTTGAAGATTTCCTGATGTCTTACCAGTCAGATGGTGTGAAGTATCCTAGAGATGTTATCTGATAGCACTGCTGCTCCAACTCTGCTGGGGTGCAGGCCATCAGGGCGGAAGAACCTCGGACGCTCCCAGAAACATTTCCAGTTATTAATAAAGAGAAGTTTGTGCTCTCGACACCATGACTGTAACCATTCATTTGGTGCTAAAAGTCTACTAAACTTCTCAGCCCCTCGCTGGTAAGTGGGAAGAGGTCCTGACACAATGATCCTCGTTGTGGGCGATGTGCTGTGTACCGTCTCCACCAGGATCCTGAAGTCCCTCTTTAAGATGTCCGTTTGCCTCAGCCTGGTGTTGTTCATTCCAGCATGGAGAACAACAGCTCCGAAGTTCTCTTTCAGGATCGTGGGTACCTGCGCAGCGACATCGAGAACACGGGCACCAGGAAAACAGCGAGTGTGCACCTTACCATTAGCTCCGGTAGAGCGGACATGCCGGACGATGGAATCTCCGAGAATCACTGTATCGCGTTCGTCTCGCTGAGAGGCGGGCGGTTCTCGGTCAAGATCTCGAAGGCCGGTGGTGGAGGGGGAGACGTCCTCGACCGGGGCTTGGCTCGCGGCTTCCACTGCTGCCGCATCCAAGGTCCGTGGTGCACCAGTATCTATGGATAGATAGATAGGTAGATAGTAAAGTTTGAAAAACACAGGAAACTACGTCACCGGAAGTCACACGAGTATCAAACTGAAATAGACAGTCAATGACTCTTAAAACCAATAACCAATTAGTCAGTTCAAAAGGAAACAATATGTAGAAACACGAATATAGAAATACCCGGGTATGTAATTAGTTGGGGCCCTTAGCGTTGGTGCACGTTTGATAAGGCATCCATTCAGTGACATACACTCAGTTTTTTTCAGATTAAGTTTTCAGTTTCCAAGTTACTCACGAAAACAAATGATTCTCATTGAGTAAAACAGGGATTTCGCCGGCTGTATTCCTCCCTGCTGCAGGGTCACCCGTGAAGGAAAAAAAAAAACGGAAAGAGTTGTAGGCGATCGCAACTCCACTGGCACGCAAAAGTCCGCAAGATAACACCTGGCTGAAGTCCGTCTGGTTTCGCTTGTCAGCCGGGTCCCGAACTCTCCCGATCTGCTGTTAGGCGACGATCACTTTGGTCGTCGGATTTCAAAACAAAACGAAACGGTATTCGTTATCCCCGGGCTGAACGAACTTAATCCAAATGTCTAGATATTGCTAGTTCCTAGGAAAACATCCTGCACTTCCATTTTTTTTCTCTCCAGGGAGAAAATCATTATTTGCTATTTTTCATGCACAATATATTCTTACAGTATAACAGTAAGACAATTTTTTATTAAATGGGTTTGAAAATAAAATGCACACAATTAAATATATACATTGTCCTAAATCCCTAGTACAGGGGTGGCCAACCCGCGGCTCGCGAGCCGCATGCGGCTCTTTGGCTGGTTTCATGCGGCTTTTGCGTTCATATCGAAGTTAGTGTGTGTTTGATTTTTAATGTGTGTTCGCTTCAGTTCAACACGGTATTTTAAGATTTAAATGAGCTTTCTCCTACTGGGAAACTTTGCGGTATATCAGACCTGGGCAAACTACGTATGGGCCACATCCGCCCTTTGTACGTCCCTGTCCGGCCCGCGTGAGGCCAATCATAAATTACAGGGATGCACCGAAAGTTTTCGGCCGAAATACCTAAATCACCGAAACAACACGGCAGTAACACAATTGTAATGACGCAATAAAAAAGCGCAGCCAGCACACGGTTATCTGGATAAGAGCCAACATGTCTGCGGTGTGCAGAGAGCGATGTGCAAAACATGCAATGCTGAAATTTCAAGAGGGGGTGTATCTGCAAAGAGTTTCTCCAAGTCGGGATTAATTTATCACCTGAAATCCAAACATAACGATTGCCATTCTAAATATGAGAAGAACGCGGCGCAGAAAAGTAAAGTCAATCCGAGCATGCGCACTCCGTCTGTAGAGGATGTTTTTAAAAAGGCAGGAAAGTTTTCCAGTGATGGTGCCAAGGCAAAAGGCATAACACAAAAAATTATGGATTTCATTGCCATTTGAATTGAATTTTCATTTCGGTGCATCCCTAAAATATTATCGTTGGTGTGGCCCTCTGACACAATTCAGGTTTCTCATGTGGCCCCTTGTAAAAATTAATTGCCCCCCCGCGGTATATTCATCTCACGCACATGCGCATTTGACGAAAATACCGTATTGAACTCAAGCGAAGTGAACACGCACATAAAAAAAAATAAAAAAAACCACAAAGTCTGTGTTTTCTACCCTGAAACACGTGAAATCAAAGCATCGATCTGACTGACACCCATGTGAAAGAATTGCTTCGAGTGGCATACGAGGCAGATTTGAAGGGGATTGTTCAAGGCAAGGAATGCCAAAAGTCCCACTAAGTAACATGCATAGTAAAAGAAAAACGCTATTGTAAATTATTATATTTTTGTTTGTGGACTTGGTTAAACTAAGAGTTTGTGTGTGTGCACACAATGTTCATTGTTGAAAATGACTGTCCTGTGGTCTTACATTTACATTTACATTTACATTTGCGGCATTTATCAGACGCCCTTATCCAGAGCGACGAACAAAAGTGCTTTAAATCTCTAGTAATGAATAAATCTACACTGGTACGCAAGATTACAAACTTAATATAAATATAACTCAAATTCTACAAATTTGGAAAGTGCTAATTTAGGTATTAGAACTGTAGTCTTAGAACAGTCTTAGAACAGTAGGAGTCAATTTCTGTCATTATGTTGGTGTGTGACATTTACAATAAATCTGGCTGAGCAGAGGTGTGTGTGTGTGTGTGTGTGTTAGAGGAAGGTATGGGTGATGTTCATGTGTGCCCATGTGTATGATGTGGCTCTTTGCGGTAACACAGTAAAAAATGTGGCTCTCGGACTCTGACTGGTATACACCCCTGCCCTAGTATGTTACATAAATACATTAGATAGATAGATCATCTAGTGGTAACATGAGACATTGCATAAGCATAGATGTGCAACAACACATTTAATTTAATTAAAATAATTATATATTTATGAACACAAAATAAATATATTATTTTATTAATTTAATGTATAAAACCTTATGAAATACACTTGTAAATGTTTTAAAGAAACTGTGGTGTTTGAATTTATATAAACCAACTTATCGTCGGTCGGTTCTTTTGGTAATTGGCTTTGTTTCCACACGGACGGTTTTTACTTGTCGGACCTGCGCTTCATGGTAGATTTTAGTGCTGATTTGAGACTCACATCAGTAAATACAATGTTTAGTGTTTATTTTTCTGTGGATTTATTTTTTTAATATCCAAATAAAAAAGGACGATGTGAATAAATGTGTGTTGCTTTAAAAGTTTGAATTTTACACGAGTTGTCAGTGAATCATGAATAATTAAGCATAAAAAAATAAACAATTAATGAAATCGTTTCTATTGTATATTCTATATTTTATTAACTTTTATAATATCTATCCTATTTATATGTATGTAGAATATCATAAAATACTAGATAAATTATTGTTATATATTATTGTATATATATATATATATATATATATATATATATATATATATATATATATATATATATATATATATATATATATATTGTCAGGGTGGCGAACACGACGCGGAAGTAACTCAATCATCGTTTATTAAACACAACACACATACAAGTCATTAAAGAGCCACCATTGGCGAGTTATCCGCTCAGGACGAGTAATCCAACATGGAAAGTGATGTCCGGAAAATGAAAGTAAACTCTGATGGCAACGAGTAATCCCATACGGAACCGGAGTTGGGAGACCGAACCAGCTGGAAAGGCTGGTTGTACGGATTCCAGGCGATCACCAGCATGACCTTCATTGAAGGTTTTAATTTTTTTTTTAATATTTAGTTATTTATATTTATAATAAAAATGAAGGAGTTCTCAGTAAATCATAATTAATTAAATACTATCTAAAATATCATTTAAAATGTTTAGCCTATTTTTATACATATAAAATATTAAACAAATATATTCTGTGTGTATGTATATATATATATATACAGCATCACATACAGCACATAATGCATAGACCTTTGTGGTTTTTATTGAATGATCTACTGGATCCTGCCATCTTTATTCTGTATTTTCTTTACAGAAGAAAATATATAGAGGCTCTCTGATATTTTGGCATCATATCTTTCTGTTGAGCCTCAAAGAAGCTCTGCATCATCACTGTCTTTTTAGCAGCAGAAAACCTTAGAGCACTGGAAAGAGGTAAGACCATACCACCTAAAATGCCTTATTGCAAAAGAGGCTGTAGGTCATCCCTTGTGTTGGCTTTGTCATGAACCTGCTGTTAAAGGTTTTCATTAATGTTAAACGTTCATTTCCCAAGGTAAGGCTTGCTGAGAATTAATGCTCAGTGCCCTGCTTTATAGGAGAGGATGCATGTGTTTTAGGGTGGAAGGAAGTTACTGAACTGTTGTAAAAGTAAGTATGTGTTAAATGTGTATTTAATTTGTATTTTTTATTATTATTTTTGTTCCAAGGGCGTTTTGACTTGCATCAGCCACTATATGTTTGTCAAACGTGCCAGCATCAGTGGACCCTGATTGAAAGACCTCCTTTGGAGTGGCTATTGGCCAGCCTCTGTCAACAGTTCCACACTTCATACACTAGACCTCCTGAGCTGCTTTACGGAACTCAAGGTCATCTCCGGGATTCTCCAGACAAGCCCTAATAAAGCTGCTGGAGCATCGCACTAAGATTGAAGGAAGAGTAAGTGTAATTGTTTTACCATATTACAAAACTTCTTTCCATAAACAGACATCACATATTCTATTATATCTTATATATCTTCCAGTCTGGACATATAATCCATGATACATTACAGCGCAGCTTCTTAGAGTTTTCATCTGCTTCATTTGAGGAAAACCAGCTCTGCTGTGGTGCTCCTTTCACCTGCACGCCAGAAATGTTGGCTGTTGCAGCAGATGGAAACAGAAAGCTATATCGCTTTCGCCAAGACACAAGGTGGTCTTTGTTTCAATCTTTTTATTGATTGATTGATTTATTTATATATTTAATGTCTGTAATTCCTATTTTTCTTTCTTCCTCAGCTCTGCTGTTCCTGCCTTTTTTGATGGGCTCTTTGTGGCTGAGGACAGTGCAGTGTCTAGATTTGACAACATTATACAGAAAGCAAAGAGTAATGCAAGTTTTAATCATGAGAGAGATTTCAGGAGATATTTGCCTCCTCTGTATCTTCAGAAGGAGCCCATGCCTTCCAAAGCACACTTTTTTGCAATGGGTGTGACTTGCAAATATTGACCATACTTGGAGAAGGCTGCTAGTGTTCTCCCTGCTCTTCAGGAGATGACCACAATGAAACCTTTTCTCAGTGTGATGCATGCTCGAGCCCATGCTTCTTAGTGTGAAGTGTGTATAATATATTATAATGTTTACAAGCACATTAATCATATGAAATTGCAGTTAAGGTCTACACTACACCATGTAGCCGTTTGTCATTCAATCATTTCTTTGTATTGTAAACCCCTTTGAGGTAACTTGTGATTTATGATAATAAACTATATAAATCTAATAGAATTGAGTTTGTTCTACCCTTTACTAATAGAAAAAATGGAGTGGTAGGAACCAGGAAGGTTCAGGGATAACATCTGGTGAGGAGGTGGAGCAAGTGAACAGCTTCCTCTCACCTTGTGCCCTGACGACACTCCAGGATGAAATTGTGAGGCTAGCTGTACTAAAAACAGAGTTCCACTGCACAGATGAAGTGGTGTCACAGTGGATTTCTGATGTGAAGGAATGGGCAGCTGGCAGTAAACTCCTTCTTCTTCTTTCGGCTGCTCCCATTAGGGGTCGCCAAAGCGGATCATCCGTCTCCATACCACCCTGTCCTCTACATCTGCCTCTTTCACACCAACTACCTGCATGTCTTCCTCACCACATCCATAAACCTCCTCCTTGGCCTTCCTCTTTCCTCCTACCTGGTGGCTCCATCTTCAACATTCTTCTACCAATATAATTCATGTCCCTTCTCTGCACATGTCCAAACCATCTCAATCTCGCCTCCCTCACCTTGTCGCCAAAACATCCTACATGTGCTGTCCCTCTAATAAACTCATTTCTAATCTTGTCCATCCTCGTCACTCCCAACGAAAACCTTAACATCTTCAGCTCTGCTACCTCCAGCTCTGCCTCCTGCCTTTTACTCAATGCCACTGTCTCTAATCCATACAACATCGCAGGTCTCACCACAGTCCTATAAACTTTCCTTTCATTGTTGCAGATACCCTACTATCACAAATCACTCCTGTCACTCTTCTCCACCCACTCCACCCTGCCTGCACTCTTTTCTTCACTTCTCTAACACACTCTCCATTACTTTGCACTGTTGACCCCAGGTACCTGAATTCCTCCACCTTCTCCACCTCTTCTCCCTGCAACCGCACCACTCCACTGCCCTCCCTCTCATTCACACACATGTATTCTGTCTTACTCCTACTGAGTTTCATTCCCCTTCTCTCCAGCGCATATCTCCACCTCTCCAGGCTCTTCTCAACCTGCTCCCTACTCTCACAACAAATCACAATATCATCCGCAAACATCATAGTCCAGGGAGACTCCTGTCTGACCTCGTCCGTCAACCTGTCCATCACCACTGCAAACAGGAAAGGGCTCAGGGCCGATCCTTGATGCAGTCCAACCTTCACCCTAAACCAGTCTGTCGTACCTACTGCACACTTCACTGCTGTCACACTGTCCTCATACATGTCCTGCACCACCCTCACATACTTCTCTGACACACCTGACTTCCTCATACAATACCACAACTCCTCTCTTGGCACCCTGTCGTAGGCTTTCTCTAAATCCACAAATACACAATGCAATTACACAATGCAATTCCTTCTGCCTTCTGTCCTTCTCTATACTTCTCCATCAACATTCTCAAAGCAAATAAGGCATCTGTGGTGCTCTTCCTCGGCATGAAACCATACTGTTGCTCACAGATGGTCACCTCTTCTCTCAACCTGGCTTCCACTACTCTTTCCCATAACTTCATGGTGTGACTGATCAACTTAATTCCCCTGTAGTTACTGCAGGTCTGCACATCTCCTTCATGCTTAAAGATCGGTACCAGCACACTCCTTCTCCATTCCTCAGGCATCTTCTCACCTTCCAAAATCCTGTTAAACAATCTGGTCAAAACTCCACTGCCATCTCTCCTAAACATCTCCACGCTTCTACCGGTATGTCATCTGGTCCAACCGACTTTCCACTCTTCATCCTCTTAATCGCTGCTCTCACTTCCTCCTTACTAATCCTATCTACATCCTGCTTCACCAACTCCACATCATCCAACCTTCTCTCTCTGATTTTCCTCATTCATCAGCTGCTCAAAATACTCCTCCACCTTCTCAACACACTCTCCTCACTAGTCAACACATTTCCTCTCCATCCTTTACTGCTCTAACTTGCAGTACATCCTTTCCAGCTCGGTCCCTCTGCCTGGCCAATCTGTATAAATCCTTTTCTCCTTCCTTAGTGTCCAACCTCTCATACAGCTCCTCATATGCCTTTTCCTTGGCTTTCGCCACATCCTCTTAACCTGCTGCCGCATCTCCTTGTACTCCTGCCTACTTTTCTCATCACTCTGTCTATCCCACTTCTGTTTTGCCAACCTCTTTCTCCTTATGCTCTCCTGCACTTCCTCATTCCACCACCACGTCTCCTTGTCTTCCTTTCTATTTCCAGATGTCACACCAAGTACTTTTCTAGCTGCCTCCTCATCACTCCTGCAGTAGTTGCCCAATCATCCAACACCTCCTTAACACCACTGAGCCTCTCTCTGACCTCTTCCTGAACCTCACACTACACTCTTCCTCCTTCAGTTTCCACCATCTTATTCTTCTTTCAGTCCTCACTCTCCTCCTCTTCTTCTTCACCTCCAAAACCATCCTACAGACCACCATCCGATGCTGTCTAGCTATACTGTCCCCTGCCAACACCTTACAGTCTCCAATCTCCTTCAGGTTGCATCTCCTGCATAGCACATAGTCCACCTGTGTGCACCTTCCTCCACTTTTATACGCCACCCTATGATCCTCCTTCTTCTTAAAATAAGTGTTCACCACTGCCATTTCCATCCTTTTAGCAAAATCTACCACCATCTGCCCTTCCACATTCCTCTCCTTAAAACCATACCTACCCATCACCTCCTCGTCACCTCTGTTCCTTCACCTACATGCCCATTAAAATCTGCCCCAATCACCAACCGTTCTTTCCTAGGTACACCATCTACCACTTCATCTAATTCACTCCAGAATCTTTCCTTCTCCTCCATCTCACAGCCAACTTGTGGAGCATAGGCACAGATGACATTTATCATCATCCCTTCAAATTCCAGCTTCACGATCATCATCCTATCAGAAACTCTCTTCACCTCCACTACACTCTTACTGTACTCTTCCTTCAGAATCACCCCTACACCATTTCTCTTCCATCCACACCATGATAAAACAGTTTAAATCCACCTCCAATGTTCCTGGCCTTACTCCTTTCCACTTGGTCTCCTGAACACACAGCATATCTACCTTTCTCCTCTCCATCATATCAGCTATCTCTCCCTTTCCCGTCATAGTACCAACATTTAAAGTACCAACCCTAACCTCCACTCTCCTACACTGCTCCTTTCCTGCCGTCTCTGTAGACGTCTTCCTCCTCTTCTTCTCCTCCTTCGCCAACAGTAGCCCAATTTCCACCGGTACCCTGTCGGCTAACGATACCTGTGGCGGTCGTTGTTAACCCGGCCTCGACCGATCCGGTATGAAATTCTCATTTGTGATCCGTGATATTTGATTTGGCACATGTTTTACCCTGGATGCCCTTCCTAACGCAACCCTCCCCATTTACCCCGGGCTTGGGACCGGCACTAAGAATGCACTGGCTTGTGCCTCCCTAATGGCTGGGTTGATTTGCTCAATGATGAGCCAGCTTATTCAAAACTGTGACAGAGCCATCTACTGCTCTGGCAGTGATAATTGTTATGCGGGATATGGAGGTCAAGTATAGAAAAACAAAGTTTATTCACAAAACAAGGCAGAGCCAACATAAATACTTGCAGTGCAAAGTATATTCCGGTGGTGCGCTCCGTGGCGCTGCCCACGAATGTCCTGAACTGGTGAAAGGCAGTTGGTGAATAGGTAATCCCAAGGTGCGCAAAAGGAAGCGCGGCGCTGAGCAGTCACGGGTGAAACGTCGTGCTAAACGCGTAAACGTAGCTCTAAAACAGTGCCGGGAGGATCGGGGTAATCCGAGTGCGTGTTGGAAATGAAGCGCGGGTGTGGAGAGAGTGAGGAGTCCGAGGCGAAAAGGTGCGGCGAAATACATGCATGCAATGAAACAGACCGACATGAACCTACACATACATACAATAACGGACCAGGAGTATGAGTGAATGAGGGGTTTACATAGGAGCAGGTGATTAGTAAGTGAATGAGTCTCAGGTGTGTTCAATGAATTAAGCCCGGAGCTTTGGAGAAAGCGGAGGCAATGACAGTCGCCAAAGGGGCGTGGCAGGTGGATTCCTGACAATAATGTGGGTTTGGAATGATTCGTAACATTTTATAATTAACGAGTAACAATGCAGAACATAAAAAATCTAACGGAGTAAAAG
>NW_025804555.1:0-14246 GCF_014805685.1 Silurus meridionalis | reverse complement strand
CTGTAAAACCAGTCAGGCAGTGCCTTCTCACAGCTCATATGGCCACTATTTGCACTGGTATCAGCAGAAAGCTGGAGAAGCTCCTAAACTACTGATTAAATTTGTAAATCAGCTGCAGTCGGGTGTTCCAGCTCGTTTCAGTGGCAGTGGATCTGGATCTGATTTCACGCTGACCATCAGTGGAGTCCAGACTGAAGATGCAGGAGATTATTACTGTCAGAGTTACCACAGCATCTCAGGCTACTGGTTCACACAGTGATATAGAGTCGTACAAAACCTCCCTCAGTCAGATAGTAGAGAAACTGCACTGCTGCAGCTGGGAGCGACTGCAGGTGCTGAGTTGGAGGATGTGATACACACAAACACACAAATTCCTATTTAACAGACCAGGAAGTGGATAGGATTAGTAAGGAGGAAGTGAGAGCAGTGATTAAGAGAATGAGAAGTGGAAAGTCAGTAGGACCAGATGACATGGAGATGTTTAGGAGAGATGCAGTGGAGTTTTTAACAAAATTGTTTAACAGGATTTTGGAAGGTGAGAAGATGCCTGAGGAATGGAGAAGGAGTGTGCTGGTACTGATCTTTAAGAATAAGGGAGATGTGCAGACCTGCAGTAACTACAGGGGAATTAAGTTGATCAGTCACATCATGAAGTTATGGGAAAGAGTAGTGGAAGCCAGGCTGAGAGAAGAGGTGACCATCTGTGAGCAACAGAATAGTTTCATGCTGAGGAAGAGCACCACAGATGCATTATTTGCTTTGAGAATGTTGATGAATTAATATAGAGATCAGAAGCAGTTGCATTGTGAGTTTGTGGATTGTAGAGGACAGAGTAGTATGGAGACGAATGATTTTCTAATGGGAGCAGCCAAAAGAAGAAGAAGAAGATGTAGTTATGTGTAGAAATATTAGTTGTATTGTTATTACTGACACATTCAGGGGTGTAGCCATTATTTCAAAATTGAGAGGAACAGAAGAGTCAAATGTAATAATAATAATAATGGTATAATTGACAGGGTTTATTTTCTCTTACTCCTTTTAGACTGGGCCTTGAAAACGTGAACACAGGAATTTACATTGTTAAATGTAAATGTCCCCCAAATCCCCCAGGTATTCTACACCAGATCAAATGACCCCTGACCCACACAATAATGCAGTGCTGCACACTAAGTTACCCTTCATCTGATAAAACTTAAACTAGACATGGATTATAATGAAGTTATCTCACCCTGTTTAGCAAGTCTAATTTCACAATCTTTTTTTTCCAGTTTATACACACACACATATATACTTAGTAAACGATAACACAAGTGAACACAACATGCAGTTTTTAAATGAAGGTTTTTATTATTAAGGAAAAACAAAATCCAAAACTACATGCCCCTGTGTGAAAAAGTGTTTGCCCCTAAACCTAATAACTGGATGGGCCGCCCTTAGCAGCAACAACTGCCATCAAGCGTTTGTGATAACTTGTGATGAGTCTGTTACAGCGCTGTGGAGGAATTATGCTCCACTCATCTGTGCAGAATTGTTGTAATTCAGACACATTGGAGGGTTTTTGAGCATAAACCTTCTTTTTAAGGTCATGTCACAGCATCTCAATAGGATTCAGGTCAGGACTTTGACTAGGCCCAAAGTCTTCATTTTGTTTTTTTTCAGCCATTCAGAGGTGGACTTGCTGGTGTGTTTTGGATCAGTGTCCTGCTGCAAAACCCAAGTTCACTTCAGCTCGAGGTCACAAACAGATGTTTGGACATTTTCCTTCCTGAATTCATGGTTTAATTTATCACAGCAAGTCTCAAAACAGCCCCAGACTATCACACTACCACCACCATATTTCACTGTTAGTATGATGTTCTTTTTCTGAAATGCAGTGTTACTTTTACACCAAACTTAATCGGAGACACACCTTCCAAAAAATGCATGTTTTGTCTCGTCAGTCCACAGAGTATTTTCCCAAAAGTCTTGTTTTCTGGCAAAACGAAGACAGTCTTTATGTTCTTTTTGCTCAGCAGCTTTTAGAATTAGAATTTTGCCATGTAGACCATTTTTGCAGTCTTTTTTCTCATGGTGGCGTCATGAACACTGACCTTAAATATTGTGAAATGTTGGACTTCATTTAAATTTAACTAAGAAATTAAATCCACATGATAAAATGTTGGAAGAATTGGGAAAAAGTAAATGAAATTAAAATAAAGGTTAAAAAGTTAAATAAAATTTAAAATTCAATATATTTATTTCAATAACTCAATTCAGTTTGATCAATTCAGTTAAAAAAAGATTTGGTTCAGTAATTTCAAATCCTTTGAATCAGTTTAAGTAACTCAGTTTAAAAGAGTTAAATAATAAAGTCCAGAAGAGTCGGTTCACTGGTTTCCACTATTTCCACTATCATCGACACTCAGTCACATGACGCTAATTAATAACCTCTATGTATTATGTAACAGAGATATCTGCTGAAGTTAGCATGCTAAGCTAGCCCCGGTCCGGCCTCAGAGAGCAGAGAGAGAGAGAGAGAGAGAGAGAGAGAGAGACCAGAGGGCGGAGCATCTCGGTGTGACATCACAGTAGGGCAACTTCTATGTAAGTCAGAACGCTGCCTCTGTTTCTCTCATTTCCGAGGTTTGTGCATGTGAATAAAGAGACGTAAACATGGGGCTCTTCAGAAGGTTTAGAGAAATTTTCAAACCAGAAGAAAGAAGAAAACTAAGCAGATTGCTGAAATGAAGGAGAAGCTGGAACACATGGAGAAAGTAGTGAAAGACTTGGATGCATTTTCTAATCCAAGGATAGAGAAGATAACAGAAGAGAGAGAAGAGAAAGCCATTCTGCTACAGATGGTAAAAGCTGGAGGCTACTTTGGCTTCTGAGCGAAAGCAGCGGAACAGGACATAACTGAGAGAAGCCAGAGCTGGGCGAGAGAACAAAACAACTGGAGAAACGTGTTGCTCAGCTTGAGGTCATTTTGGAACAGACCACATGGCGTGCCAGTCTTCTCTGGAAATCCATGAGAAACTGGAGAAAACTGTAGAATGTGAGAGAAAGAGCTGAGAGAACAAAACAACTGGAGGAACATGTTGCTCAGCTTGAGGTTTATTTTGGAACAAACCATCAAGAAGCTCCAGTCTTCTTGAAATCCATGAGGAACTGGAGAAAACTGTAAAATGTGAGAGAGAGAGCTGGACAAAGAACAAAAGAAAGTGGAGAAACATGTTGCTCAGCTTGAGGCCAATTTGGAACAGACCACCATGGAGCTCCAGGATACTCAGAATCACTGTGAGAAAGTAAAAATAGTGCAGAGCAGGAGAGAGATCATTTGATCAGAGACAAAGAGCGACTGGAGGAACGTGTTGCTAGTTGGATGCCACTGTGCTCTGTGCCAAAGAAAAGAAGACTTCAGAAAATAAAACAGATCGTTATATGAGAGTCCGAGAGTGATGGGAGGAAATTGTTGCTCAGCTGAGACAAGAAAGCGAAAAATAGAAAAACAAATAAGAAGACAAGAGAAACAGAGAGTCTGAACATGCCTTTTTCCTCTTCTGTTTCTCTTATGGCTATTTATGATAGTTTTACACTTATAGTCAATAGTATAAAGCTGAGTGTAAAGCTATTGTATCTTGTAGATCGTCTCGTCTTTTGATAATTTTTATTTCTGTCTTTTCTAATCTTTTTAAAAATACTGATTTTAATCTTTCACTACAGCGAGATTCACAATAAACACTATTAACAACCATTATTTTGTCTTCCTTACAAATGCCGTATGACCTTCTCATGGATTCTTTCACTTAGTTTATATCCCTCTTGTGGGGCAGGGGCTTTGGCACGGGGTCATAATGCTGAGGGGGAGGGAGGTCAGGAGGGAGAGGGAAACTGGTCCTCAGTGCCACATTGTGCAAAACACCACACACCTGATAATCTTACACACTTTTTCCGGTGGTATATAAGTCTTCCACCTAAGACATCCAGAGCTTTACATCTGCATTTAAGGAGGTGAGGAGCATCTGAGGGGTGAAGCCTCTGTCACCTGTCATATTATAGACTACATCAGGACAATGTTTACAATTTCTACATGTTGTTAAAGTCACCAAGAAGCCAGTCATCACGTCCTGCAGCTGCCTGTAGTCTGTTCCCTACACTGCTATGTGTCAGGATAAAGGAATCATGTGCTGAAGCAGGTCAGTGTGCCACAGTGAAGGAAAACCTGATGTATCGACTACCCACCTTAATAATAACATCCAAAATGACAGGCATTATGACACTCAGGGGCAGATACCAGACCTATAGCATGAGATTTAATAGAATTATATTATATCTAAAGAAGATCTTTGTGAAAAAGTTGATTAAATATAATATTTATATAAAGTATTTCCCTGTCTGCCATTTCCCACTAGAAACAACCTGTTGTCATTAACCCCAGAGTGGTGAGGACCTGTATTTGGACGGGGATGGCATGGTTCTGGTGTGTTTCCCTCTGTAGTACTGGACCCAATTCAGCACATAGATCCAGGAGCACAGCTGTAGGAATCTAAATCAGATTATTATCCAGTCATCATCATGGGCCAAGAAATCATCATGGTCCCTGGAGACTCTTTTTCTCCTTAATCTTTCATTGGCACTGCAGCATTTATGATTTATTCCAGCTCATTATGGAAAGATAAACTGATATTTGGTCCTGTGCCATGAACATAAAAGCAATAATAGCTACAGAAAAGCTCCTGCTTCCTCTGTAGCGGTCATTTAAATCCCATTTAAAATGCTTTCAGTGATTCTACATTCTGTTTATATGAAGTGTTTTCACAGTTTGCATGTTAATTGGCTGTATGGTGCATTTAAGTGCATGTGAATTATGTGAATTTATGAACCACATCTGGCTGGAAAAGACACATGTCCAAATACTTTGACCACACAGTGTGTATCAGCTGAAAAGCAGCAGCTTCGATCAGTCGTTTCCACTGGGATTCAACTCTGAAAGATTACTTTTGATTTTTATTATATGTAATATTTTATATTGATATATTTGATCACAGTCTCCTCCAAGCAGCTCGTCCCCTGTGAGGACTCAGTCTCCTCCAAGCAGCTCGTCCCCTGTGAGGACTCAGTCTCCTCCAAGCAGCTCGTCCCCTGTGAGGACTCGGTCTCCTCCAAGCAGCTCGTCCCCTGTGAGGACTCAGTCTCCTCCAAGCAGCTCGTCTCCTGTGAGGACTCAGTCTCCTCCAAGCAGCTTGTCTCCTACCAGTCATGAGCCTCACATAGAGATAAATACAGAGCACATAGTGTTTGAACAGCTTTATGTTATAGGTTACAGAGGGATTTCTGTCCAACACCAGGGGATCAGGAGGAGAAGGAAGAAGATGAAGAGATCAAGAGGAAGAAGATGAAGAGAAGATGTTATGGACTCGTCTCTGAGCAACAGTTTAAAGTCTCATCTCACTCTTTCCTGTTCAGTATCTCACCTCAGGTCTGGGGATATCAAAGATTCCTGTAGATGATGTGTTGTGTATACAGTAGAACATCAGCTGTAGGAGAACCAGGGAATAATTGACTAAACAAGGATTTGAATATCAAGATTTAGCAGAAAGGAGGAAGTTGTTTTTGCTGATAACTGATCAAATGTTACACTAGGGCACTTTGTATTTGTGGAAGTGGTGTTACAATCTCACGTGTAAACATTTGAATTGTTTTTATGCCTCGTTAGTCTTAAAACTAACATTTATAGAACTGACTAATAGAAAGTGTTTTTTTCATGGATCACCTCAAATCAGTGTTACATTCATTGTGTGTGTATAATGATGGCATGTCAGCTATAAGGGTGATGAAGGAAAAGTCAAATCCAAATGAAGTTTGTCACTTTTTTGTTTCTTGTCATTATTTGTTGTCCTCCCCATGTGCTGCTGTACACAGGTGAACAGAGACGTCCATTCCACACCAAGCTTTTTACAGAAATCACCAAATCTTGATTTTATTACTGCTGAGATGATTTTATAGGAGTTTATTTTCTTATTTTAATACCAATATAAAATCCCATACATATTATGGTGTAGTCGTGGACCAGTTGAGAAAACACTAAGTGCTTGTAAAAAGACTGGCAGCAGATCAAAATCAATCACATCTTTCATTAATGTTTTTTCTTTTTTAAATACATTTTTGGACCTGATTGTATTCAATAAAAATATGTATTACAGTTAATTTACCTTGTGATTAATTTACCAGATTATTTTATTCTTATGATAATTTCTTGCTTACAAACGTCTTAATAAGTAGATGATTATAATTGAAGGATGAACAGAGACTATAAATACTACCATGTGTTTAAGTACAAAATCTGTTTGTGTTCAGAGAAGGTAAGTATAATGAATAATCTAAGGAAAATGAAATAAAGTCTGTTAAAAGTGCAGTGTTGTCAGGAAACAGAAGGAAGCGAGGCCAGGTAGCATGAATGAATGATTTCTTTTCTAATAGCTCATAACACACATCTGACACGCGCTAATCACGTGTTCTCTCATTCTCTATTTTCAATGCACTTCTACTCCCCCTAATGGTCACTTTAAGTATAACAACAACAGGTCACCACATGCAGTACAAATTAATTACACCTCAAATTAAACCCCACATTTTTATCAAAATCACATTCCAAACTGCAAACACGTGATTTCTATTAAATAATATAATTCTAAATATTTTAATACCCTACTGTGTCTAAACAGAGGAGCGCTATAGGAACTCGTGTAGGGTTTACAATCACATCACTTCCTTGTCTTAACACCACCTGTTTTCAGCTTCCGCCTGCATTTGAATCATTGAAGCCCCGCCTCTTTGTGACGTCGGTATCTCTGATAGCCCTGGACTCGCTTTTATTGTCATGACAACTTTGTTGTGCTGCAGTTCAACACAAACATTTACTGACCACAGCAATGAAGCGCAAACAAACAGCTGAAATGTTTTTAATTGTTTTTAGTGATAAGCGTCAATGTTTTGAACAATCCGCTCTCCAAGACACCAAAAAAGATTTTTCAGCCAGAAAGAGCGACTTTCAGAAGAAAGAAGGAGAAATAATGACAGATAATAAGACGGGTAACAGCTACAGCTGCTTCTCCTGCTGTCAACTTTATTCAACTTTATTGTCATTGTACAGAGAACAAGTACAGAGACAATGAAATATAGTTATCATTTAGTTCCTAAAACCACATTAAATATCAATCTGTCATGCAGGAAATATAAAATGATTTTGTACTGACTGAGTAATGCAGCACTTATAAAATATTTGTACTACAACATTGTGTGTGTTTAAGACTGGTGCAGTTTTGCATGACTCTGTTCTGTTCACTGTTTTAACTAGAAGTTTATAATGATTTCTGTTTAACTTAAACTTTGTTTTTATTTTGTAGATAAATTTAACGTTGCCAAGTGCAGAGATAAAAAAGGCAACATCAGAAGGCCAATGAATGCCTACATGGTTTGGGCGAGGAAACAGCGCCCATCTTTTCCAAGGCCAATCCAAATAGCAGCTCTGCAGAGATCAGCATGCAGCTTGGGATCGCGTGGAACAAACTGAGTGAAGAACAGAAGAAACCCTACTACACTGAATCATGGAGGCTTAAACAGGAACACGAACAGTTGTTTCCTGGTAGGTGAACTTTCTTTATAGACAAATGGCAAAATAACAAAACAAACGCATCAATTCTGACACTTTTATTGTTTTTATGTTGCTTCTTACTCTTTAAATTCTTCTTTTCTATCATGTAGATTGGGTTTATAAACCGCTTCCAAAGAAGGGAAGGAGAAAAGGCAGTTTGCAGAGTAGTGACTCACAGAGGAGACCTGATCATCAACCAAACCACCACATAGTCATGAACATGCCAGAAGAAGTACCAGTCCATGACCTCGTGCCTGAAGTTAGTGATCAGTTCCCCGGCCTTAGCCACCAAGAACTGCTGTCTCCTAAAGACATCTGCTTTGATCCTCCTCTTTTCCCTTCTGTTTCTGAGTCGACTTTCTGCCAGACCAAGTGAGTTAGTAAACTGCATTGGAACAGTTTCAGAAGAATGACATGCAAATGAAGTTTTACTCTGCATCTTAAATAATCACCATAATCGCCACTCATTTACTTTAATATGCAGCTAAAATTGTGCACTTCTGTTTACAGCACCTGCTATGGGTCTGACTGTACAAGCAGTGAGGTTCAGCTCGAGGACGAGGAGGAAATCACTTTGCTCAACAACGACATCTTTTCCATGTTAAATGAGGAATATGGCTTTTTTAACCAGTCTGGAGACCAGAATCATACTGAAGACCCCCACAACAGCACAGAGATCCTGGATTCTGTACCAGTGTTTGATATCGACAGCTTCGAGGATCTGTTGAAGAAACTTGAAGAGATGGAAAATGATTCAGGAATAAAGGAAGATGGTGAAACACGAACGTTTCATGTACTTTAGTGTGCATGTTGTTTCACCATCTTCATTTTATATTAAATTTTATTTTAAACAACTTTTATATAAGGAAATAAAGATTTTGTATGACAATCATGTCTAATGTCTCTTCATCACAGAGAAAATTCAATCACTTCATTTTCTTTCTTGAAATCCACTTTAGTAAAGTCAGTGATGTTTGATGTCCTTAAAGAAAAGGAATTTGACAGAAACTGAAGTTGAGGTATTTTCTTGCAGCTTTAGTGCTTTGTTTAAATTAAATGTGGGCAGAACCTGATTCACTTAAACATCTGTACTTGATAATTGAGCACATGGATTAGCACAAGAAATTCAGTGAGCATAAGTAAAATGATCATGTCGTCTCAGCTTCATCCAGAAAACCTGGAAGTTTAACAAGAAAAAGCTGTTGGTTTTATTGACATGTACACACACATTAAGACACTTTTAAGGACTCATTAGAACAATGTTTAGTGTATGAGAGAGAAAATGTCAATAAGAATTTGATTAAACGCACACACAGATGAAAATTCTTACCTGTAGCGCCTCCTTGTTGTGGGTTATAGATTCATACTGGGACTTCAGGACACTGTGAGCCTCTCGTTCTTGCTCACGCTCCTAAAACACAGCCATGAGGAAGAGGATGAAGGATTTAGTCATTAAGGGTTTAGTCATTAATGTTCACATCCACAATGAGGCTCTACTAATATTACCTTCACCACCAGCTTGTGTGTTTAAACCTGAATAAATCCACTATTAAACCATTAAAACATTTTAACAAGTTATCACAATTTATATTTGAGTAAATATTTGAACACTTTGTCTTTTCCTAACACTGTTTATCAGTTCATTTCTGCTGAACTGAAGCCATTTTTCTTTCCTCTCAGTTTAACAGCAGTTACTGAAGCACACAGAGGAACAACTCAGTCATACACTAGGACACATTTCACTACCACATTTATACCTGTTTTTACATCTTTATTATTTCCTATAGTGTCCATTTACTGTGTAAATGTAGATCAAAATACAGAAACAACATGAAAAGCGAAATACAATTATTTAGCAAAATTAGCTAACTAGCCAGCTAGCTATTTTTTAGCTTTAATAGTTTTCCTTCTCAGTCTAAATATCAGATTTGTAGTGAACTATAAGTAAACTCTTGGTATCTATAAGTTTATTGGTCTCCTACACCATTAGCTGAAAGGTCCATTTCTGCTCACTGCAACATTTATGGAAATAAATGATAGATAGATAGATAGATAGATAGATAGATAGATAGATAGATAGATAGATAGATAGATAGATAGATAGATAGATAGATAGAGATTTATTGTAATTGCATTGTACAGGTACACAGCAATGAAATGCCGTTTGGCATTAACTAGAAGTGCAAAATGTAGCTATCGTGCAAAGGGCAGATAAATATATGTCATATTTACAGCAAGTGATAAAGTGATAAATATGTAAACATATGTACAGTGGATAAATATAAAGGCAGTAACAGTGCAGAGATGTGTGGACATCATTAAGAAGTACAGGATGGATCTAAGTCTATGGCATTGAAGAGTAATGTGCAGAAGTGAAGATTACAAGATTATGGCATTTAAGAATTATCAAGCTAAATAACCAGTCTATAATTTTTGTCAAATTTATTTACTTTTTCCTGCAAGTCTGTGATCTTTATGCTAATGATCAGGAGTAAACACAAAATGAGGAACATCGCTTTTCCCCTCTTCACTCCGGTACCGATGGTCCTGATCACCTTTCCGCCTGTTTGGGGATTTTATGGGTGACTTGTTTCAATAATAATAATTATAATAATAATAAATGATAAACTCTGTGTTTTAAAGAGAATAAAATCCATAAAGCTCGGAAACTCACCGTTCCAGGGGTCGTACAGTTCACTTCATCCCGACAGAGGGTCTTCATCCTCCACCTGGAACACGGCGTCTCTCGGAGCTACAGGAGGAAAATCCAAGCGATGCTGAGGAAAGAAAAGTCCAAACAAATAAAATCAAATAAATAATATAAATATTTCATATAATAAAAATTATTATATGTATATCTTTTCAGCTGATACACACTGTGTGGTCAAAAGTATTTGGACACTTGTCTTTTCCAGCCAGATGTGATTCATAAATTCACCTAAAAGGCACTTAAATGCACCAAACAGCCAATTAACATGCAAACTGTTGAAACACTTCATATAAACAGAATGTAGAATCACTGAAAGCATTTTAAATGGGATTTAAATACCCGCTACAGAGGGAAGCAGGAGCTTTTCTGTAGCTATTATTGCTTTAATGTTCATGCCACAGGACCAAATATCAGTTTATTTTATCTTTCCATAATGAGCTGGAATAAATCATAAATGCTGTGGTGACCCCCGTGTGTAATGCTGCATGATGGCACTGCTGGAGGATTACACCAATGGAAGATTAAGGAGAAAACGAGTCTCCAGGGACCATGATGATTTCTTGGCCCATGATGATGACTGGCTAATAAGCTGATTTAGATTCCTACAGCTGTGCTCCTGGATCTATGTGCTGAATTGGGTCCAGTACTACAGAGGGCAACAGGTTGTTTTAGTGGAAATGTCTTGATTCATAATATGATGTGTATATATATATATATATATATATATATATATATATATATATATATATATATATATATATATATATATATATATATATATATATATATATAAAATATGATATGATGTACCTGTTCCAGACTGTGCTGTAGACTACAACAGGTTCATACAAATTATTCAGTCATGTAAATTCAGCTTGATTATATTTCATATATGATGAAACTCAAAACATCAGTGCTTATGCTCCACAAGTTGGTTGTGAGATGGAGGAGAAGGAAAAATTCTGGAGTGAGTTATATAGAGTGGTAGAAGGTGTTCCTAGGAATAAAAGATTGGTGATTGGGGCAGATTTAATGGGCATGTAGGTGAAGAGAACAGTGGTGATGAGGAGGTGATGGGTAGGTATGGCTTTAACCTCTCAGTCGGAGTTGCGCCAGCGCAACTGATATCCCATTGTTCTCAGGTGTTAATGTTTAGCAATAGATCCCACTACATGCCCTGAGAGATGGTGGTGCCCAGGAACCTGAATGACTCCACTGCTGCCATAGTGCTGTTCATTATGGTGAGTGGGGGGAGAGCAGGGGGTTTCTCCTAAAATCCACAATCATCTCCACTGTTTTAAGCGTGTTAGGCTCCAGGTTTTATGACTGCACCATGTCTTTCAGGCCTTTCTTCACTGAAGCAGGGTCGTTGGCTGAAAACTGATTCTACAGCTATTTAGAGTAGCTCCTCTTAGCCACTCTATTAGGATCAATGATGAGGATTAATCTTCCTCATATTAATGAATAAATCATGTACTACAGTATTTGAAAATAACTTGAAATCCTGTCAACCGAGAACAGAAAGTTGAGGGTACATTGGGAACAAGTCTCCCAAAACTGGAAAGTTGCAATCTGGAAACATATGCAGGTGCAGGTGATTGTGTGGATCCATAGGGTAGTGGTCATCACATCTGCTTTACACACAGAAGGTTCTTCTGCGACCCCCAGTGGAACCATGCAGCTAGCAAACATGAATGAGGTTTATGTATTTGTCACAAATTGTTACTTAATCCTGGAAATAAATAAACAACTTTTGGTGTTTCTGCATTGTGCTTGTAACAGAAATGGACAATAGGAATTCCAAAAGGCTCAAGGGCATTGCTCCACTGGGGTCGAATCCAGGACCTCCTGCGAGTAAAGGAGATGTGGTGACCGTTAAAGCTGTAAGAGAAGTTGGACACTAAGGAAGGAGAAAAGGAGAACTACAGGGAATAAAGTTGATCAGTCACACCATGAAGTTATAGGAAATAGTGGAAGCCAGGCTGAGTTTATTCATTAGTTATTTATCCAGTTATCATCTGTTAACCTGTTATTTCAACAAAACCAGATTTTCTCCTGCAAACCAAGTTCAAGAAAATGCTACAAGGAATTGACTCCCATGTCGTGTTTGCTGGACTTTAGAATGTAATACTTTATTGCACTGAGGTGCTTTAGTACCTAAAGGTCTTCATTTAAACATTTATTATTTTAGAATGATTAATTTTTATTATTATTATATGCAGATTTACATATTTATGAAACCCAAAGAGATAAAATTATTACATTTCCAATAATTGGTTTGATTAAACAATGTTATTTGAGTGTTATACAATCAACACATCCTCGTCAAAGCAAGGAACATTCATAAACCCCCAAAAACTATAATAATGATGATAATAATAATAATAATAATAATAATAATAATAATAATAATAATAATAACTGCAGTTGGTTGTCAGATGTCAGTCTCACACTGCCCTCTAGTGGTGTTTTGTTGTCTAGTTATATGTGATGATCTTTTACAAAGCAAGATATTTTTCTTGATAATATTAAACTGTCTAAAACTTAAACTGTTTACTGTTTAACATACAGGGGGTTCATGTTAAATTTTTAAGCTAAATGTTTGTGATATAATTAAATGAAACAGAAGTTAAATGAAGCTGATTAAAATGAATGTAATTTTGTGTTTTTTGAGAGACTGCTGAAAGGAAATTTCAGGAACTATCTATGGATTCAGACTCAGTCGAGCTGAAACGGTGAAGCGACTCTCCTGAACCCCATTGTTTTAGAAGTGATTGAACTGAACTCTCTTGAACCGAGTCACTTGAACTGAATCTAAGGAGTCAAAATCACCAAACCGAATCATTTTGAACTGAATTGACCAAACTGAATGGACTGAATTATTAAAATGAATCTATTAAATAGTTCTTTCTGATGTTTTTCTACTAACTGCAGTTGTCAAAAGTTATACTTGAACTATGATGTTATGAGGCTGCATTGGAACTAAACTTTATAGTATTGTGTGATCAGATGAACCCATGAAGAACTCATGTATTGTAAACTGATTTAATCTCTGTGTTATTGTGATTTAATATTTAAACTGATGCTGTGAATACTGTTCAATAACTGTTTATTTTATTACTTTAACTTCTGTTCATGTAAAATTGGGTTTAAACAAAACCTTTATTTTATTATCATTTACTTTTGTCCTGTTTTCCCAACATTTTATCATGTGGATTTTAATTCTGAGTTAAATTTAAATGATGTACAATAATAATTTAATAATAGAAACAAAACAAACACTATATTTAAGATATTTATTTATTTTGAAGTAATAAAAAATATTGAGTTACAATAATCACTGATATGTTTGTACTTTATTATATGTAGGACATGTCCAGCTTGATCTCCTCTTTTCTTTCTCTGGTTTTCTTTCTCTAGTGCTGAAGTCATATTGCTGAACAGCTGTACAGCTTCCTCCAGTCACTCGGGTTTCCATCCTCATTTCTCTTCCCTCACCTAAGAATCTTTGTTTCCTCAGAGATTTTCTGCGACTCTTTGGGTTTGTAGAGGTTCAGCTTTCTGTTTCTGCTGTTTATATATATATATATAAGTGCTTTTTCTAAGCATTTTTTATCAGTTATGTCGACTTTTTATGTCACGAACCCTAATATCTCGAGCACAAAGGGGAAAAATTTGCCATTTAACGTCGGTTATCTCGGTGCAGCCGCAGAAGAACTCATGAAGTGGCGGAAAATCAAGCCTTACAGCTGCTCCAGGTGTTGTATTGTGAACTGGTGAATCTCTGCTGTTAGTTAGTGCTAGTGTTCGTAGTGTTAGTAGGGCGCGGCTTTGGGAAGAAAAGAGCAGCCGTTGAGAGAATGCTGGTGGGAAGGCACGCATCGGGATACACATGAGCGATAA
>NW_025804554.1:0-14747 GCF_014805685.1 Silurus meridionalis | reverse complement strand
TCCAACCTTTCATTTAAGTACATTACTTTGGTGGTAAAAAATCATACATTTAGAAAAAAAAAAAAACTTGAAATCATGTGTCCCACAATTATTGGCACCCTGTTTAAGATGTGGTCGTGGACTTCTAAAATTCTCCTTTTTGCAAAAAGAGAAAATCCAACCTTTCATTTAAGTACATTACTTTGGTGGTAAAAAAAATCATACATTTAGAAAAAAAAAAAAAACTTGAAATCATGTGTCCCACAATTATTGGCACCCCTAACAATTCCTCTGAAAAATGTAATTGTTTTTTTTTATATATATTTTTCTGTAGTTGCTAAGGTTGGTCAGGGTATCTAGGGACTTTTAATTAGTAATTCATGATTTCCTGTTTCCCTGGGGTATAAATATGACATGACACAGAGGCCTAATTCTCTTACCCATTTGTCAACATGGCAAAGACAAGAGAACACACCATTCAACTAAGGCAGATGTGTGTCGACCTTCATAAGTCAGGCAATGGCTACAAGAAAATAGCCACTCGCCTTAACTTGCCGGTATCTACAGTCAGAGGAATCATTAAGAAGTTTAAAACAACTGGAACAGTGACAAACAAGGCTGGAAGAGGTCCCAAGTTTATCTTGCCACAACGCACAGTGAGGAGGATGGTAAGAGAAGTAAAAAAATTTCCCAAGCTCACCGTCACAGAATTGCATCAAAGAGTGGCATCTTGGGGTCACAGAGTCTCCAAAACAACCATCAGACGCCTCTACATGCCAACAAGCTGTTTGGGAGGCATGCAAGGAAAAAGCCTTTTCTCACTAACACTCACAACGTAAACGTCTGGAGTTTGCTAAGCAGTACTGGGACTTCAACTGGGATCGTGTGCTTTGGTCAGATGAGACTAAGATTGAGCTTTTTGGCAACAAACACTCTAAGTGGGTCTGGCGTAAAACAAAAGATGAGTATGCCGAAAGCACCTCATGCCCACCGTGAAGTATGGTGGAGGATCTGTGATGCTGTGGGCCTGTTTCTCTTCCAAAGGCCCTGGGAACCTTGTTAGGGTGCATGGCATTATGAACGCTTTAAAAATAATAAAAACCTGATGGCCTCTGCCAGAAAGCTGAAGATGGGTCGTCATTGGGTCTTTCAGCAGGATAATGATCCAAAACATGTGGCAAAATCTACACAAAAGTGGTTCAGCAGTCACAAACTCAAGGTCCTCCCATGGCCATCTCAGTCCCCAGACCTCAACCCAATCGAAAACCTGTGAGGCGAGCTAAAGAGAAGAGTGCATAAGAGAGGACCCAGGACACTGGATGATCTACAAAGATTGTGCAAAGAAGAATGGTCAAAATCCTCTCTGTGTTCTCCAATCTTGTGAAATGTTATAGGAGGAGATTAAGTGCTGTCTTGTTGGCAAAAGGAGGTTGTACAAAGTATTAACATCAGGGGTGCCAATAATTGTGGCACACATGATTTCAAGTTTTTTTTTTTTTGTTTGTTTTTTTTTTTCTAAATGTGTGATTTTTTTACCACCAAAGTTATGTACTTAAATAAAAGGTTGGATTTTTCTCTTTTTTTGCATTTGGGTTCTATGTTGTTTAAAAAAAAAAGGAGAATTTTTTGAAGTCCACGACCACATCTTAAACAGGGGTGCCAATAATTGTGGAGGGCACTGTATGTACACACATACACATATAGAGGTTTTTATAATAATGACATCACCACCACCTTCCCATGCAAAACTAATTTAATATGTGAACAGGCCTGAACTGTGTCCAGTAGAGTTAGATCAGTGTGTCGCTCTAATGATCATGTTCTTGTTTTCTCCTCTGTAATGTAAATGGAATCAAATTAAGATAATGTTTTCCTAACTTTTATATCAGCAATAAGGATGATCTATGTAATTTAAATAGTTATTCTCAAATCATTACATCAGTAACTCTAAATTCATTTATTAATCTGAAATAAGCACATCATTCTGTCAGAAATCACACTTACAATCAGGAGTTACACAGATTAGGAGCCTTTAAACCCTGAACACTGGACATAATTAATTATAATTAATCGTGAGCTCGGATTTCTGTCTCTCTCTCTCTCTCTCTCTCTCTCTCTCTCTCTCTCTCTTTCTCTTTTTTAAGTGTTTGATGGAAAGAAACAAGAAATGTTGAAGATTTTATTGGAAAGAGGAAGGAAATGTGGAAACAGAGTCTGAGTGCAATAAAAAGAGAAGTTATAGATCTGTTATCTTTATTTTTCTTGACAGTTTGTTCTGACAGTGACAGAAGAAGTGATAAGGCTTTAACACACACCTCTGCTCTGTTAGTCAGTTAGTCATTAAAGAGACAGGATTGAACTCAGTCCACTTCCTGTGATGTTCTGTGAGTAAATGTTCTCTTTGTGTCTTCAGTACAGTGAGTGGTGAGGTATAAAGTTGTTCATCTGCAGTCTGAATGTTCTGAGTGATGAGATTATTGTGTGATTAAGTGATATGTGCTGAATGTTACAGTGCAGCAGCTCATTTTATATGCTGGCTGTAAGATAATACTAATAATCACAGTTGCTGCATATCTGATTACTTATAATGAAACAAAGAAAGATATTAATGAGCAGAATAAGTATGTTTTTCTTGCAACAGATGGTAGTTTAGATTTTCTGAATACAAATGAATGAACAAATGAAACTCTTGTGAATTTGATGCATCTGTTTTTTCTATTAATATGCAAAATTATTTTAATGTTTACATCATGTTTTCTTTTTCTGTTCCCTTTTTACTGTTGGTTTCACAGATACCAGTGGATCATGCTCAATGTGATTTATTTATTTATTTATTTATTTATTTATTTATTTATTTATTTAATTTTAAGCTGAAATTATTGTGTAGAATTGATCAATTTGTTAATAGGTTATTGATATGTTATTGATTAGCATTCAGTTTGTCTCTTCTTAAATTTACACATTATTTTAATTTAAAATAAATAATTTTTCTTTTCACCTTTTTTCACATTTTATTACTAACAAAGATTGAGTTTCAACATGTTCTATTAATAGACATTAAATGTTGATTTACTACAAGGCTTATTTACTCATATTCATGAATTGCTTCAGTACTAACATATCTTTCTTATACTACCTGCTGTAAGAATATTATTATGTAAATTGTTGCACTAATGCAACTAACAGAGACACAGATCCAACAATGATCTGGACATATTTAACAAATTATGAACAAAGTAAAGTAAATGGCTGTGTATGTGGTTAGAAAAAGTAACAATTTTAAAAGTTAAAAAATGACTGAGGCCTTCTAATGGCTGGATGCAGTGCATGTTTAAGTCCATTAACTGTTTGGCGCTTAACAATTTTAGTTCTAAAAGACCCTGAGCAGAGAATTCCTGACTAAAAACAAACTCGCATGAATCCTTCAAAACAATCAAAATAGTAGTATGTGTGTATGTGTCTGTGTGAAAAATGGTAGAAATGGTAATGAGGTTTAAGCACAAATGAACTTTATATTTTTTTTTACAAAAATAACAACACAAACTTAAAATTATATATATATTATTGTCAGGATTCCCTGCCACGCCCCCTCGGCCGCTGTCAGAGATGCACCCTGCCACGCCTTCCTCGGCCGCTGTCAGAGATGCACCCTGCCACGCCCCCCTCAGTAGCTCTCACGGTGCCTCATTATCACGTGCCTGCCCGATCACCGACAGCTGTGACTCGTTAGGATTCAGACTATATAGACTCACGTTCTCGAGTCACAGGCTGTCGGTTCTTGTATTGTCATGCTGGTGATACCCGTGGCTGCTCGACCGCCAGCATTCCCCGCTGGTTCCGTTTTCCCATGGATTACTCTTAGCCGCTGCCGTTTACTTTCGTTTCGGACTCCAGGTTTTGGTTTGGATTGCTCGTCTCGAGCGGACATTCTTTGTTTGTTTTCTCGCCTCGGCAGCAGTGAGTGTTTTGCTTTTTGAACTGTTTTGTTTGAAATAAATCGACTATGATTGACTTGCTTCCGCTTCCGCGTCCTGTTTGTCAGCCTGACAATTATATATATATATTTGTCAGGCTGACGAATATATATATATATATATATATTACAGTGAGGAAAATAAGTATTTGAACACGCTGCTCTTTTGCAAGTTCTCCCACTTAGAAATCATGGAGGGTCTGAATTTGTCATCGAGGTGCATGTCCACTGTGAGAGACATAATCAAAAAAAAATAATCCAGAAATCACTATATATTATTTTTTAACTATTTATTTGTATGATACAGCTGCAAATAAGTATTTGAAAACCTGTCTATCAGCTAGAATTCTGACCCTCAAAGACCTGTTAGTCTGCCTTTAAAATGTCCACCTCCACTACATTTATTATTCTAAATTAGATGCACCTGTTTGAGGTCGTTAGCTGCATAAAGACACCTGTCCACCCCATACAATCAGTAGGAATCCAACTACTAACATAGACCAAGACCAAAGAGCTGTCCAAAGACACTAGAGACAAAATTGTACACCTCCACAAGGCTGGAAAGGGCTACGGGGAAATTGCCAAGCAGCTTGGTGAAAAAAGGTCCACTGTTGGAGCAATCATTAGAAAATAGAAGAAGCTAAACATGACTGTCAATCTCCCTCAGACTGGGGCTCCATGCAAGATCTCACCTCCTGGGGTCTCAATGATCCTAAGGAAGGTGTGAAATCAGCCCAGAACTACACGGGAGGAGCTGGTCAATGACCTGAAAAGAGCTGGGACAACCGTTTCCAAGGTTACTGTTGGTAATACACTAAGACGTCATGGTTTGAAATCATGCATGGCACGAAAGGTTCCCCTGCTTAAACCATCACATGTCCAGGCACGTCTTAAATTTGCCAATGACCATTTGGATAATCCAGAGGAGTCATGGGAGCAAGTCATGTGGTCAGATGAGACCAAAATAGAACTTTTGGGTCATAATTCCACTAATCGTGTTTGGAGGAAGAAGAATGATGAGAACCATCCCAAGAACACAATCCCTACTGAGAAGCATGGGGTGGTAGCATCATGCTTTGGGGGTGTTTTTCTGCACATGGGACAGGGCGACTGCACTGTATTAAGGAGAGGATGACCGGGGCCATGTATTGCGAGATTTTGGGGAACAACCTCCTTCCCTCAGTTAGAGCATTGAAGATGGGTCGAGGATGGGTCTTCCAACATGACAATGACCCGAAGCACACAGCCAGGATAACCAAGGAGTGGCTCTGTAAGAAGCATATCAAGGTTCTGGCGTGGCCTAGCCAGTCTCCAGACCTAAACCCAATAGAAAATCTTTGGAGGAAGCTCAAACTCCATGTTTCTCAGCGACAGGCCAGAAACCTGACTGATCTAGAGAAGATCTGTGTGGAGAAGTGGGCCAAAATCCCTCCTGCAGTGTGTGCTAACCTGGTGAAAAACTACAGAAAATGGTTGACCTCTGTAATTGCAAAGAACGGCTACTGTTCCAAATATTAACAGTGACTTTATCAGGTGTTCAAATACTTATTTGCAGCTGTATCATACAAATAAATAGTTAAAAAAATCATACATTGTGATTTCTGGATTTATTTTTTTTAGATAATGTCTCTCACAGTGGACATGCAACTATGATGACAATTTCAGACCGCTCCATGATTTCTAAGTGGGAGAACTTACAAAATTGCAGGGCGTTCAAATACTTATTTTCCTCACTGTATATATATATATATATATATATATATATATATATATATATATATATATATATATATATATATATATTTTTTTTTTTTTTCCCACGTCATATTTTCTTATGAACATTTGAAGTGAATCTGTGACCATTTTAGGTTTAGATTCCTTTGGCTAACAGGAGTGATCTTCAAATGTTGTCGCCTATCTGATTATAAAGCAATACGTTATACAACACTCATTAGAAGGGACCCATAAGTTTCCCCTTTGAAAATTAAACCAGTAAAGGTTAAAAATTATGTGGACAGATTTCTGGCTCAGAGAAAGAAGAAACAGGAGGTTACTAAAGTCCAACAGAATTGGCTTTATTTTTTACTTCTCTTCACTTTTACTTTTACATTTGCTATTCTTCAATGTGGTCAAAGTCTGAGTTCATGAGCTCTGTGGAACAGGTTTTTATAAAGGAGATCTCTGCAGCTTTTACACAACTCTGACCAGTTGCCCAGTGTCAGGAGGCTTCGGAGGCTGCCTTTGCCGCTGCGCGCTCCCAGGCGTGCAGCGCAAATCGCACACAGCTGAAGCGCATTATCAACTCATGCCCTGTGTAACCGGTGACTCGCGACGCCAAACTTTACATGCAGCCGGCGACACCGGTGGAATAACTGGACTCTGCGTTGTGACTTTACTGAATCAGATACAGGACAGCAGGCTTTGATTCTTCTCCAGGAGCATTTTTATTTCTGACACATGAAACAAATAAGCAGCCTCTTTAGATGGAAATGCCCTTTTCATTCTCTTCCACAAGATAACATTACAAAAGGGAAACAAAAAAAATAAAAATACAACAAACATACCTGACACATGAAACAAATAAGCAGCCTCTTTAGATGGAAATGCCCTTTTCATTCTAAAATACACACGTTGTACATTTATCACCATGTGCTCTTACTTCCACACACTTAAAGATAAGATTATTACTCAAAAGTATAAGATGACACGATTAACCACACAGATAAGTAAAATAACATTATACAAAATAAATTTAAGTGAAAATATAAGTTCAAAAGATTAAAAATAAATGAAATATCAGGAGACTAAAGAAAAACCTACCTCTTCCACAAGATAACATTACAAAAGGGAAGAGGAGGGAGCAGCAGAGGAAGTTAAATCACATGTGGCATCACAACTCTTAAAGGGGAAGCGCTCATTTTTACATCAGGTAACCATATGAGATAAATACAATTTTGTGTGAATTCTTATATTTAACAGTGTATTTTCTATACCTGTTACACTCACCCCCCAGAATTTACACAAAATATGAAGGTAAACACAAAGCACTGGTCATAAGAATCACTCGGCCTACATGACAGGAAAAAAAATGCAGACATCAACGTGAAAGTTACCCAACCATAGGATACAAACGTGAAAGAGATTGGCCAAACCTCCACACATGTTGTAGGCATAGACAAAGTGCCCATTACACTTTGAAACACTCAGACCATTTGCTTAAACATATAGTTTTAAACATAACATATAGTAAACATCATCATCATAGGCAACGCAATGAAAAATACAGACCTAAACATGAATAACAGGAGATCCAGGCTCCATACCAAGTATGGTTTCCAATTGAACCATGGACTCAATTAATCTGCGAACGGGTCTAATTACCCTACCAAACCTGGTAAAATAATGATTGGCAGTATCAGGGTGAACCACTGGGTCATGTAATTCATTGGAAACAGGAACATTAGAGAAAGAGGCATCAGTTACAGTGTCAAAGTTAACAACTGATACATCATCACATGCTTCAGAAATAGGTTGAGAGCAATGAGATGAGACCCATGTAGCAACAGGATCATCATCACAAACAGCCATGTGAGAGATGACAGAGAGACTCCACATGTGACAAATCATCAGTTAATGGTATTGTAGACTCAACCAGACCACATACAGATTGAGAAGGAGTGGAACAATGATCAACACAAACACTTCCACAAACAGAAGATTCAAAATCAGCAGTCGGCATAGGGAGAAAATTAACTGGTAACAACAGATTTCGATGCACCACTCTCTCACGACCAGATCTGTCACGGATTTTATAGATGTGCAGGGTCGGGTTGGAGGAGACAACAGAATACATGGTGGGCTCCCACTTATCGGCAAGCTTTCTTTTCCTCTGCAGCCTTTGTTAGCAAGGAGGACCTGATCACCAACTGACAAGGGAAGACCTTTAACTCTCTTATTGTATTGATCAGATTGATGTTTTTGTTCTGCAGTAGAGTTCTTTTGAGCCAGCACCATAGCAGACTGTAGATCTCCGACAAGAGATTGGACATAATCATGGTAATTACAGGTAGACTCATCACGAAGGACACTTGAAACATCAGGTCAACAGGTAATCTCGGCACCCTCCGAACATCAAATAAAACGGAGCAAATCCAGTTGTCTCATGGGTAGTACAGTTATATACAAATGTCATCGTTTGCACTAACTGTGGCCACTTCTGTTTTGATTCAGGAGGAAGGGATCTCAGCATGCTCCCCAATGTTCTGTTAAACCTCTCAGCGCCACCATTCCCCATTGGATGGTACGGGGAAGTTCGTGACTTGTCCACACCGGCAAGATGAAGGAGCTCCGCTATCAGCTCACTCTCAAAATTGGCTCCCTGGTCGGAATGAATACGTTGGGGAAAGCCATAAATGCAGAAGAAGCCATCCCAGAGTTTCTTGGCAACGCTCTTTGCAGATTGGTTCCGACAAGGAAAAGCGTGAGCTAGCTTGGTGAAATGATCCGTGATTACCAAGACATCCACCGATTTATTGTGCCTGTCTTCAGCGGCCCAGAAATCAATACAAACAAGCTCCAATGGGGCAAAGGTTTTGATACTCTCCAATGGTGCTCTGGCTGCCGGCTCTGGAGTCTTACTTAGGACACAGCGGGTACAAGTCTTGACATAATCACGTACATCTCGTTCCATGCCAGGCCAATAGAACCTCTGGCGGACTAAAGACAGGGTGCGTGGTTGACCTTGGTGACCGGCCAGGTCATGAACACCAGCAAGAGCTTGTTGTTTCAGGGAATCAGGCATGGCAAACTGAAACTTCTTTCTCTTAGTACAGGGATCTTTGACGGCTCTGTACAGGATGTCATTAAGCAAAAAGAGTTTGTCCCACTGTCTCAAGAATCTCAGAACACGCAAATCCTCACTCATACGCTCACGCCTGGAAGGTCTGCGTTTCCTACTAACATAGAAGGCTACCCTTGAAATAACCTTGTCTTCATGCTGCTGAATCTGCAGTTCAGGCAACGAAAAGGCATGAATGTTGTCGTGGCAGTCAGGAACCAATGAACTCAAGTGATCGGCCAAAGACGTTGCTCTGGATACAGCCCCTAAATCCCAATCACCACAAGACGACAAGATGGAAGACACATCCTCAGCAGCCATGGAGATGTCCTTTTCAGAGCTCTGATTGAACCCGGTGTCAAGGATCTGTGGCTGGCATGTAAGATGAAATGCATTCTGCACAGAATCATCCTGCACATTGTGCACATGTTTCAGCAATTCAGAGTAAGGCTCGGACAGGAGTCGTTGGCTCACTGGCTTTACGAACGGGTCACGACTGAGCGCATCCGCCACTACATTTAACCTTCCCGGGACGTACTTGATCTGGAAGTTGTACGGGGCCAGTTTCGAAACCCAGCGCTGCTCGCATGCATCCAGTTTAGGTTTCGTCATGATGTATGTAAGCGGGTTGTTATCAGTCCATACAGTGAACTCGTGACCTTTAAGCCAGTGGCTGAACTTGTCACATATGGACCATTTGAGCGCCAAAAATTCTAGCCTATGCGCAGGGTAATTGGCTTGGCTGCGGCTCAAAGACTTGCTGGCAAAGGCTATTGGACGCGCTTTATCCTCACCAGTGGGAACTTGAGAAAGTACTGCGCCCAAGCCGTCTAGAGACGCATCAGTGCAAAGAATGAATGGCGCTCAAAGTCAGGGTGAGCAAGCACCACACTTTCAACAAGAGATCTTTTTAACTCCGCAAAGGCGGCATCACAGGCAGGAGTCCAATCTTGGGGAGACAGCACACGGTAAGTGCCAGATCGATTCGGACCACTTACACCTTTCACAGTCCGTTTTTGACCAGCCGTCAGATTGAACAATGGTTTTGCGATCCTTGAACACCCAGGAATGAAGCTTTGGTAATAGAGGACCATGCCCAGAAATGATCTCACTTTCTTCTGCGAAGGTGTTAAGCCATCATCTTTCATCAGATCCTTTTTCTGAAAGGCGGAAATGATTGCCACCTTGTCTTCGTCACGGAAATTCCAGAACCACTGATTACATGGCCCAAAAACTTGATTGAGCGTCTGAGAAAGTGACACTTTTCTGGGACAGCTTCAAATTACTAGCCCTCAACCGCGAAAATACCACTTCCAAGCGCTGCAAGGCCTCCAGCTCAGAACGGGCAAAAATCAGTAAATCGTCAAGATAGCAAAGCAAACTTGAAAATTAAGATCTCCAAAATGCTAAGCATCATCCGCATAAAGGATGCCGGACTGTTACACAGACCCTGAGGGAGACGGTTATATTCATATAACCCCATGGGCGTGTGAATGCTGTGTAATGTCGGTCAGCCACATGAAGCGGGATGTTGTAAAATCCTGATGTTAAATCTACAGAGCTGAAGAGAAAATTTCCACCAAGAGCAGCCAGGCAATCCGCCTGATGGGGCAAAGGATGAGCGTCCTTGATCGTCTTTGCGTTAAGCCAGCGAAAGTCGGTACAGATTCTAAGAGATCCATCCTTCTTCCAGACCATGACCAGAGGAGATGCGTATTCGCTGATGGATTTGCTAATAATGCCTTTCTCTTCCATTTCAGATAGGGCCTCTCTCAACTTCTGGTAATGGGCGGAGGATTCGGCGGTAAGGTAAGCGAAACGGACGATCATCACACAAATGAATTCTGTGGACAAAGTCTGATGCTTCTCCACAATCAAGTCTGCCTCTGGAGAAAACATCGCGGTAAGACACGATGAGATTTGTCAGCTCCTTCTTCCATGACTCTGAAACCTTGCATCCATCAATATCAATATCATTCAACCCATACTTGTGCAGAAGCTGCTCAGGGTCAATGGGTGGAACTGGTTTGGGCAAAGCTGAATCAGTTGTATCAAGAGGTCTGCACACACCTTGTGCAATGGTAACATCCTCTACTGCCAAACAAGGAGAAACGTCAGCCAGCTTTGTATTACGCCTCAGAGTAATTGGAGACTGGGTAGTATTTAAAATCTTCATCGGGACCCAACGATCACCCCACATCGGAGACACCACTCGTCCAACAAGAACATTGCGAGGTGCTGAACGTGAAGTAGTGGGTTCAATGATGACGGTGCTACCGGTGAAATAGGTGTGTTTGCTGGTAACTTTCCCCATACAAGGTGCTCACACTTTGGAAGTAAAGTGACTGCCTGACAAAGCTTCACTGATCCAAGTTTATCGGGTTGAGTGGAACCAGACCAACGGGAAGTACCAGTCAACAGCTCAAGAAACTCTTCACACTCTGAGTTACTGTTTTGGCAGGAGATGAGCTCCCAGTACTTCTTTTCAGCTTTCATCTTTTGAAGCATGCATTTGATGACATTACTGCCGATAATGAATTCGTCCTTCTGACCAGGCACTACTAAGGTAGGTACAGTGAATTCAAAATCGTAAACTTTGATTTCCAGGTCATAAGCACACTTCGGCTTGGTAGTAAGGCCGCCGCAGCCAACTAAGACCACATTATCTGGAATTACTGAAGGTTGTGGGAGGACACCATCAGTACGTAACTTGGATTCACCTTCTGAACTTAGAGTGCAAGCCATACTACCAGAATCTAGCAAGCCATTCAGTACCGACAAGCCATGAACAGTCACAGGAGCATAGAACAGATCACTTGCTCCATCAATTTTCTGAGAACCTACAAACAGCACTGTTTTATTGGGAGGCAGCAGTTTGCAACTATTTACAAAAATCTCTTGTGGGTCTGACTCGGCTTTCAGGGAAATATGCCACTGCCCATGCTAACCCCCTCCATGCATGGGCTTTCTAGTTTAACTGAGTGCTAGGAGAAGGTTGTTCTAGGTTCGCTGCCATGGGGCAACTACTCTTAAAGTGTCCAGGCTTGAGGCAGTTACGACAAAGTCTCTGACGCATACAGTGAGTATATGTGGTGTGCTCTTTGGACTGACACACTCTACATGCCTGGCTCACGTTGGACTTAAAATCTGAGGATCTGTTGGGACATGCAGTGTTAGACAATGACAGTGAAGCAGTGCATAATGATAGGACTTTATCCATCATACCAACCAGATGCTGCACATTAGTATTGGGAGAGAAAGGAGCAGCGTTGGGATTGAGCTGAGCGTCTGAATATTGTGACTGCCGGATGAGAGTTCAGGCTGTTTGGTGGAACTAGGTATAGGATCGTCACATACAGTCACAGTGTTCTGATGGCAAGCAGACCCAGGTGTGTAGCGAGGGCTCCTAGCGGAATCTCTTTTCATGTTCCTGCGATGGCAGTCCAAACGCTCCTGTATCTCGGTAGCACTCCATTGTTCAGCAGGTTTGAACTGAAGAGACAAAGCAAGACTAGGATCCGGACAGTGAGAGACAAACATCATAACAGCTTCAGCCGCAGGGTCCTCAACGCACTTGTTGCGCCTACGTAAGCACTCATCAGCCACATCGATAGCCTTATTAAGCCGTATCCAGTAGTCCATTGGACTCTCATTTGCCTTAGGAAGGGTGTTATAAAAGTCAGCCATAGGCATGTTTGAATACATCAACTCACTGAAGTTGCGCTTCAGAATATCAAAATTGTGCTAGAGGGCACTGTAGTGGTTCGCCCTGGGGCACTGCGCAAAGACACTTTGACTATATCCCTTGCTTTCCCTGCTAATCTACCCAAAATTAAATCATAGGCCTCAGCGTCATCAGTGCATTTCTTACTGTTCAAATAACTGTACATCATGTCTTCCCATTCATGCACAGTAAACAAATCACTTCGATCACCTCTAAAGAATGGGGGAGGTGTGACATCATGTTGGATAATGACTTTCAATTTAGAAGCATCAACACATTCATTTGAACACTGCACACATGACTTTGACTGCTCTTGGCTGTGCTGTTGTGCTAAACTGAGATTGGCTGAAATGCTCTCACCAATTTTCTGTGCCAAATCAGAAATAATACTCCCTAAAGACTCAGGAGCGATAGTATCAGCATTTGGTCGTGTAAATGGGGTAGAACAGGCAGTTGGGCTCACAGAAGCACCAATAGCTGAATCAGGCATGTGTACATTGTCAATATCTGAATTAAAGACTACTCGACCCCTCCCAAAACATCTGGGTGAAGTTTCAGATACTGTCTTAGCACAATATTCAGCAACCCCACTACCCCTACCTACTGAAAACACAGCATTAGGTCGTTTCACGGGGCTAAAATTATCCTGACTCATTGTGTCTTCAAACATTTTCCAGCATAACCAGAAAACACAGTAAAATGAAAATCTGCAGTTAAGAAAGTAAATAGAGCATCAAAACAACAAACTTGCGAGAAAATAAACAAATGCTTCACATATGTAATAAACTCACAAATAATAAAGTAGAAAACTGCACACATATAAAGTCCCCAAACGTGTAATCTCACCTCACGTGAAGCAGCGTTCGTTCAATACAGTCTTAAGGGCACTAAGTAGTAGACAGAAGACGAGATGAAAACGGGTGACGAGACGAACGAGCTGAAGTCACCGCGATTGTTGAAACACACCCCCAAATGTACGTGAATCAATGCGCAGTTCACCTGTAGTCCGCCAAAGCAGCAGCTCCGGCGATCGATAAGCAGCCGATCGCGTGAAATCGAAGGGTTCACGGCACCACGTGTAACCGGTGACTCATGACGCCAAACTTTACATGCAGCCGGCGACACCGGTGGAATAACTGGACTCTGCGTTGTGACTTTACTGAATCAGATACAGGACAGCAGGCTTTGATTCTTCTCCAGGAGCATTTTATTTCTGACACATGAAACAAATAAGCAGCCTCTTTAGATGGAAATGCCCTTTTCATTCTCTTCCACAAGATAACATTACAAAAGGGAAACAAAAAAAATTAAAATACAACAAACATACCTGACACATGAAACAAATAAGCAGCCTCTTTAGATGGAAATGCCCTTTTCATTCTAAAATACACACGTTGTACATTTATCACCATGTGCTCTTACTTCCACACACTTAAAGATAAGATTATTACTCAAAAGTATAAGATGACACGATTAACCACACAGATAAGTAAAATAACATTATACAAAATAAATTTAAGTGAAAATATAAGTTCAAAAGATTAAAAATAAATGAAATATCAGGAGACTAAAGAAAAACCTACCTCTTCCACAAGATAACATTACAAAAGGGAAGAGGAGGGAGCAGCAGAGGAAGTTAAATCACATGTGGCATCACAACTCTTAAAGGGGAAGCGCTCATTTTTACATCAGGTAACCATATGAGATAAATACAATTTTGTGTGAATTCTTATATTTAACAGTGTATTTTCTATACCTGTTACACCTGCCTCCATATAAACCAATCACTCACCCACACTCAGGGTCCGTTATTGTACGTTAATGCATGGTCGTGTAGGTTCCTGCTGTGTGTTCGCGTTTGTGCTGCTTCCGCTGCATACTTTCTCCTCCCGGACTCCTCGTCCACTCCACGACCGCGTTTGGCTTTCCCAGCGCACCTCGGACTAAAGACGCTTCCCGTCGCTTCACCCGTGCCGCGCTTCCTCCCTAACGCACCGTGGATGTTATTATTTGAACTACCGTTCGCTGGATTATCGCGATCTGCACGGGTATTTTGTGTTGGCTCTGCCTTTGTTCAAATAAAGTTTCTGTTTGCCGTTACTCCGGCTTCCGCCTCTGTGCCACGCCTAACACCCAGGCCCTGCTGCAGAAAAACACCCCACGACATGATTCTGCCATCACCGTGTTGGGGTTGTATTGGGCAGGTGATGAGTCATGCCTGGTTTCCTCCCGAC